>NW_007360622.1:97678-98665 GCF_000192795.1 Vavraia culicis subsp. floridensis | reverse complement strand
CGTTCTATAATCACTCGAAATGCGTGAGTGCCATCGTAATTTCGGTTAGATTCATTTTGCTGTTTTTCGACTAAAGGTTTGTTTGCTCAGTTCAACAAGCATTGTAATTTGTTTAAACAGTGCTTTTGCGGATGATGTGGAAGTTAGAAAGTGTATAAAATTGTTTTTTGCTAAATGCCATTTATTTATCTT
Source organism: Vavraia culicis subsp. floridensis (assembly GCF_000192795.1). NCBI lineage: Eukaryota > Fungi > Microsporidia > Pleistophoridae > Vavraia > Vavraia culicis. Next base: position 98,473 of record NW_007360622.1, on the reverse strand, counting down.
TTCTCACCACATTCACGGAGGACATTGTACACCATCCTGTACTACGCTTTCATACACACCCTCACAATAACAGAAAGATATGTTGCAACCACAGCACCGATTCTAACTCGCAACCTATGACTCGAGGTGCCCCAACTTACTGAACCTATGAAAAGTGATAAACATATGCGTGAATCTACGTGAACGCTAATAACCTTACTTCAAAAAACTATGCTTACCTCAAAACGCCTACTCCTCGCCGAACAACGAATATGTCACAATAATAAGACCAATACAAAGAAAACGCAGCAATAATGAACTTAAATGACCATCTTTACTTATTTGACCGTCTGATGTAGTGAACGACAGCAAGAGCCACTGCAGTAAGCACAACAACAACCAATGTAGCAATCGACACTCATACTCTGTTCCTAGCAAACCAGCCTTTCGCTTCTTTCTTAATTGTCGCCTCTTTACCTGTTGACTCTCTACCTGTTGGTTCTTTGCCTGTTGATTCACTACCTGTTGGTTCACTACCTGGCTCTGCGGCACTCTGAGATTTAGAACCGGCTACGGGATCAGCGGGCTTCAGTTCTACTTTGATCCCAAGAGCTTCGCAAAACTCTTTTCTGGTAAAAATTTGTCTTCTCTGAATCAGTTTGTAGAGCTCACTGTAAGGATAATTAGGAAAAGTTATTTCACAAAAAGATTTCACCGACCGATCATACTTAGTACTATAAGCAGAAATTTCGTCAAACAATTCACTTGAAATGGCAATCTGTCTACTTATACACCTAAGCTTGTTGAATGCTTCAG
>NW_007360622.1:0-96097 GCF_000192795.1 Vavraia culicis subsp. floridensis | reverse complement strand
TAAAATAAATCAAAGATGAAATGGTGATTTGAGAAATAGTTCTGTAGGAACGCCTGAAATGTCAATTTCGAAAGAATCTTTTTATAGTTGTTAGATTAATAGTTACTCTATATTTGTTTATAAAACGGAAACAAGCTGGAATACCTATTAGATAGTATTTCTTTCTTTTAATATGTCGTATTACCTTTTTCTAACTATTTTCATTCATTTTAAAAACTGTAGTAGGGGGTACTGGATTAATTTTTGGCAAGCAATTATGTAATTCTAACGTTGTTGGTGAGGAATGAAAGAGCAAATATCACAAAAACGAATTCTATAACAATATTAAACAATTTATGTTGTGTAAAAACATGAAAGAAAATTTTTTTATTTTTCTCAAAGATCAAATAATTTATTTCCTTTGACTAATGGATAATATTTTGAGTTGTCTTTGTATTTACATGAAATGATTTATGATGATGGTACTACCACTGTTCATTGGTAATTGTGGAGCAGTGTATTTCATGTTCAATAATAGAGCACTTAACTGTACATGTATGATTGCATTCGGAAATAACATGAGATATAAAATATCGTACCGTAAATGTGGGTAAATTTTAGTTTCTTTATCACATCGTCATGTCCTTAGATATTAATGAATTGAACACCATGTATTTTATTCGTTGGTGCGTTTATAGTGAATAGCGATGCAAATAATTCTTTCCTTTTATAAAAGGAGTTCCAAAAAGCGCAAGCTCCTCATATGGAAAATCTTATATGCATATAATCGCCCGCGAAGTATCCCAGTGATTGTTTCGATGAATGTGGCTAATTTTTTGGTGAGATACGTTCTCATATTTATAAAGGAAGATGTGAACGATCAAAATTACCAGTTGATGTGCGAATCAGCAGCTGAAACCGGATTAGGCGCCTACCTACATAAGTGCACGGATGTTAAGCATCTTCCGACAACTCCTCAAAATTATCTTCAGGAAGGAGATGAATTTCAATCGCACGATACGAACGAACAGTGCCAACCGTCATTTGAGGAAGAAATAGTGACAATTGCTAGTCGTAAACATGTTAGCACTTCGTCTGATAACACTTCTGGAAAAGAAACAACAGTAGTTAAAGTCTACATTCCACTATCAAAAGTTCTTTATCAAAAAATCATACAGATGAAAGCTGAGCCTTGTTTTTCTTTAAATACGAAAGAAATCTATGAAATAATTGTTTCTAAGTTGTACAGTATTTTGGATATACGTATTTTACTGCTTAACTTTATCTTGCAGGAGTTAAATTCTAACGAACAATCGCTTAAGCTTATGCATGAGCATCACTGGAGACAAATCCACGAGCAGTTAGCAGAAATCAATGAATTCGAAACAATGGAAGACTGTTTGATCGAATGTCGTGATTCTGAAAATGCTAAAGATAAGGTAGAGGAAGTGCTTGTCCATTCATTAGCATCTGGTAATGATCTATCAGGACGTAATATGGTAGAAGAAATTGACAAACAGTGGAACAAGTTGTTTCTAAGATTTGTAAACGAGGTTAGAAAGGTATTTTCCTTCAAAATAAGGGATTCAGACAACCAGCATGCTACTGTACCATCAACAATCAATGCTTCGGAGCCAGCAATCATATACTCTCTTGATCAGTTTAATATGTTTTATATAGTTCATCATTTAAAAATGAGCCGTCATTTTTTAAATGCAAACGAACAGCTCCTTGAGCAAAAATTTGATATTGGAGACACAGAATGGAAATTCTCATTAGAGATTGATTTTGAACCTTCGTTTGTTGAAAATACCGCGATGATCACAGATAAGGTGCACGATATGTTAAACAAGTTACTGAAATGCAAGTTTGTTTGCGGGAACCATGTCGCAAAATTAATACTTCACATCCGAGAAGTAGATATGGAACTAGGTACGGCCGAAATATCAGACAAAGAGTGCATTTTCCATCTTCACAGCTGTGGGTCTAAAGTATTGCAGTCATTGCCGAGAAGAACTGTAGAATTGCATATGAAGCACATGAGAATAATGCAGACCGTAGCTCTGAATGAATCCATAATTTGTATCATAGGTATAGATGTTTTTATTGAACAAAACGCACGAATCGTGATACCTAGAAGCTGCACCAACCTGGTACTACAAAACGTAGAAGGAATGGTTCAATGTGTCAATTTTGGAAGGTTTTATTGCTTTATATGCTCAAGGTTTTCGTATGACAGAGATGAAAACGGATATTTGGGCTTTAGCATGACACGTGTTATTTGCGATTCTGATCTTGAGCTCAAAGGAAATTTTATGAATTTGGTGCTGGAGAATGTTTTAGTTACTCAACCGCATACAATGCGGTTTACTGGTCTGTTGCGAAATGCTTTGTTTAGTGGCTGCGTTGGAGCTTTCAACCTTGATGGAATGAATTGTATAGAAATATTTGAACTTACAAAATTGTTGCAACCAAATTTCAATGTCGTTCTACCGTACCATATTTGCGTGATGCATTTAGTAAATGCACAAATACAGCGTGATCTTGTGATAGATAACAGCCTCGATAGTTTGTATATCTCGAAAACTACGATAGCAGATGGCAGCGCTTTTAAACTCGAAAAAAGATGCAGCTATATAAAAATTCTCTGTTCTAGAGGTAAGTACATTCTATGTGATGAAATGACTCTTGAACCCCTGAACGATCCGACAAAACAGCAATTTAGATATAAGGAGGTTGAAGATGGCTTATGTGACATAATGGCCATCTCAACACAGTTTTTCATAGAAAATAGTGAGTGTTATGTTGTAAAAAAGGTGATAATGATGGATGTTATGTTCACAAACACAGTTTTAGTTACCGTAGACAGCAGGGTTGATTCATTCAACCTTGATAGATTCAAAGGGATAATTTCGTTGAAGGGCATTGTTATTGGTGAATTTTTTGGTGATAGCTTGTCATCTCTATCCATTTCAGAGGCAGTTTATGACACAAAGAGAAATGTCTTCGCCAAAGGCTTAGTGGTAAAAACTCCAGTGGAAATAAGCTGCGACCTGAATGAATTAATGCTAGACAATGTACGTTTCGACTATCCTGGCTCAGGATTTTGTATTATCAAGGGCTGTACGAACATATTCATTCGCCAATATACGGGTCTATTGTCCGTTGAGTTCCTCTTCCTGATTGATGCTCGATTAGAGGATGCGAAATTGTACTATATCGAACAAAAGAAAACTCTTATCATGAAGGGCAAAATCAAATTAGATGGATATTCATTACCACAGCATGTACAGTACATCGAGCTCAATACAATTACTGTAACAAAAACGAACAAGTTTGATCTGCATGATCAGTTGGAAGAAATTAGAATTTCTGAATGTGAAGGGCTATTTAATTTGCATAACCCGTTTGGTATTTGTTCCTTACAACTTAAACAGACTAGTGTGGTAGAATTTGTTAACTTATACGATATGATGAAAATTGTTAAACTGTACGATCTAACACTAGAAGGTACATTGGTTACCCCTAATCATGTGAAATATCTTATGCTCAGAGGCATTAATGCTAAAGACGAATCTTTCATACGGCTAAATTCGACGTGTCAGCGGCTGTATGTTGAAAAATCAACATGTAAAATTCATTGTGATAACGGCGAAAAATCAATGGTTTTGGATGTTCGAGATGGAGAACGCTATTTTTTTGACAGAAATACTCCATCCGAACTATTTTTATTGAAACTAATAGGAGGCTGTTTATCAAGGGAAATCGTGTTGCTGAACAACATACGAGTTGTGCATTTGACCGAAACGAATGGAAATAGTGATCATCCGATCGTTATAAATAGTGCTTGCACTGATATCTACATTCAAAAGTGTTCTGGTGTTATAAGATGTCCATACTTTGAAAATTTAGACGCAATACATGTTCTTGAGTTCACTGATAGCAGTTTGAAAATATACTTAGAAGCAACGCAGGATTTGGACATCCGAATAGATTATACTCTCGATAATGGCATCGTAATGAGTGTGCAAATTCACTTAACAAAGCCATGCTGTCTGTTATTTTCTTATTCGCGAGGCGTAATGGGAGAGTTGCCTGAGAATGTTGCAAATTTCCAATCCGTTCTAGTTCCCTACATGTCAAACGATGTTTTACACCACGCTGAGAATTCTTTCGATTTAGGAGATAATTCTGAACTTGATATATTTAATGTATTGAACGAACTCCATAGAAATAATGAAAAAAAATATCCAGTGTATTCTTGTAACCGTATCAAACAGATTGCCATACATTTAATTTAATCAGCATCCTTCATCGGTTTGTGCAAGAAAGTGATAATCTTTGCCGCAAGCGGTGTCGTTATTTAATACTATTTATCTCGAAATGAATAAGTTTGTATGTGCAATCGTGACTTGTGACTATCCTAATATCATTTAGCGTTTAAAGAAAAAATTTTTGGTGATTAGCTGTGCTCTAGGATCGTAATTGATTTACTAAAGGCTTCTTTATGTCATTCGTTTTTTTAGCTACTCTCAGTATAAATAATTGATAATTATGGCACATGTTGGCATTGTAGTATGTTTAGATATTTTTGATAGTGTGTAAGGTGTGTACTTCATAATACAATGCCATACCTGACATTGATGTCACCAAAGTGTACTTTTATTTGGTATAATATATAATTAATCAGTCAGTTCATTTTTGACACGGCTTAAAAATGTTAATACTTGGCCTACATCAAAGTTAATCGTATTTATAATTGGTTCAGTCATTTCTCCAATGTAACTAATTTGAAAATTAGTTTGCGATATTTTAACTTAAAGCCATCCTTTCATTACAAGTACATTTTATTACCTCCTCATACCTCAAAATTTAGTAAGTATACTTTCTCTTAAGAAGTGAGTGCTTCGTTAAGCCATAGATAAGAAGATTTTTGGTGTAGTTCCGAAAGGTAAGTCGCGTGCAAGACGAAGTTGGCGTGTTACAGTTAGGTATACCTATTTATCGCAGGTGTTAGCCTTGTTATCGTACATGTTGACGCACTAAATTGCTGCATTAACCACAAGTCGATGGCTATGATCGTTCTCAACAGACCGAGAAGACAGTCTTTTAATGTTAAGTACATACTTGAGAAAGGAACAGCTTTAATAAAATACACCGTTAGTAAAAAAATGTTCTTAAAAATATTTAATCACCATCATAATTACATTAAAACGGATTTTATCAGATTAGTGTTTTATATCACTGTAGAACATACTTATTATGCCGCATTATAGGTTAATGTGGTCGAGAAAATGTCTACAAAGATAGAAAAGTAATAAAAATAAATATTTAAAACTATGCTAAACTAGTTTTGAATTATTTGTGGCGGAGAAGCGTAACAGAAGGTATTGGTCTACTTTATAGAATTTTATTGGCGAACTTTGTTACCAGGACATAACCTTATGAGCAAAAGCCATCATCAGTAACATTGTTTACTTTCTCCGTATCTGCTATTTCCAGGCTCCATTTACTTAGTATCTCTTGTATCTTAACGGGTTACATCAAAGCTGATTTGATATTTGTTCTTTTACTTACTTGCAATTCGATATGCAACCAATAATCATAAGCCAAACTGAAACTTATCACTGAAACAAACAAACGCTTGATCAAATAAACGGTCCTAATAAATATAAATACAGCGAAGATTCTATCAACAATGGACGGAAAGACAGTGTTCAAAATTGGTGTGCCTGATGAAGCAGAGAAAAAAACAACCTATAAAGAAGCGAGTGATGAGGAAATGCAAATCAAGGAGCTATCTAAAAGAATAACTAGCATATTACACAGCGATGATACGGAAGAATATGAGTGGAAAAGATCGGGTGTAAAGCTGGGCTTCAAGAATGCAAGCAAATTGGGAAGAGGAGATGGGAAAAGAATGTATGATTACTCGCATTATTGTTGTAGTGAAATTATCAGTTATGATTATGTTACAGAGACTAGTTTTGAAGGTTCCTCTAACTATATTTTGAATAGAGCTAATCATCGTGGTGGCAAAAGGGCAGGGAGATACAATACGAATTATACACATAATTCTGGTCGTAATAGAAAAAGAAGAAGGAGAAAATACGTTCAATTCTGTGCTTGTCACGTTGGTAATGGTGATACGTGTGGCGTTTATAACGAAAACAGACAAGACTCAGAACGAATAAGTACGAGACATGGTGCAAGCGGCCAAAGTAATTTGTATAGCGTGCGAAAGTATGACTATGATGCCAAGGTAAACCACGGTCATGTTCAAATGCAAATTACCAATACGAATGAAGACATAAGTTATATACGAAAAGAAGATCACAACAAGGACCGTTCACGCGATTTACTCTTCAACCTCTTACCTAATACAATGAGCAACAGTTTTACCAATTCAAGCAGCACTTCAAAATTAAGCGATATGCGCAGCAAAAATTCGTTATACGAGAATCACCGTCGTTCCATCACCTCAGAAAACTACAATAGTATCACTACCGCGGATTATAATGGATACAGAATAAATCTATCAGGTTCGCGAAAATACCAATCACAAAAAGCGCCAAAATGGTTCTTAATACTTCAGAGCAGCGTATTTGGACCAGTGGCGGGCCTGCTTAAGCGATTAACAAATGATGAGAAGAAGGAGTACGTAGAGAAAATGATGAGCATATTTGATCTACAAACAATGGAGTACAAGAAGAGGTGTGACTGAAAATAAAGAATCATACAAGTTCAATTAAAATAGTATTTTTACGAGACTTGTGATTGTTGATCATTTATAACATCTTGTTGTGCGTTGATATCGCTATTAAACTAAGTCTGCTCTGTATTACCGGATTTCGCTTCGTTCGACACTTACAATTGTGTATAGAAATACTATTTTTAGTTTGTTGGCTTAACCTAACCAAATTTAGAGCCAAAGCTTGCCGTTCAGTACACAAAAAAAGAATTTATCGAGAGAACAACACTATGTTATATCTTATTTGGAATGTATGCGCCATTGGTCGAATTTAACTTTGCTTAGGATTATTTATATGTTTTTTACCAGCCAAATTTCACATGTCTCCTATCTATGGTTTTCAGTTCTTCTTATCTCTATTTCTTTTATGAACTACTCAAACTCTACAATTTCTTTCTTTTGTACAAACGAACGAAATGACCTGTTTTGGCCAGTTCACAACACAAAATATATCTGAAATGAGATGGCGCTGCACATGTCCTTTGATTTAATCCAAGAATGTCGGCATGATTTAAAAAGTGAATGTTGCAATTATACGCACAAAATAGCTAAATAGCTGAATGGTTGGACAGAACGTGTGATGAATGGCACATTCTTGGTAATAAAACACAGGTACGAAACAATTAGGTAAACGTACTTTTTAATATCGCGAGCACAACTAAGCATTTGGTACTCACGTTAACTATCCTCATATTTCTTACCAGCACCAACCTCTTCATCAACATCGTAATTTCCTTCGTTTCTGTCGATGAACTTTCCCAAACCTCCTTCCTTCCCAACATCCGTACTACTGGCATTCGAATTGAGCTTGTCCAAGTTTTCTTTTTGAACAAATGATGTCTTATCAATCGCATCTTTGATGTTCTCCAACGCTTCGCTTCGTGCATTGCTCATTAACTCATCACCTACTTCTTTCGGACCGGGTTCAGCTGCTGAAGTTCGTTCGTTAGATCTGTCATTATATCCCAAAAGCTTCTCATTGTACTGATAACACTTGCCATATGCCTGATTCAACCTTTCCACGAAGGTCTCCACAAATCTTTTCCTTGCTGTTTCCAGCTGGAGGTCGATGTCAGCCTCAAATCGTACAAATATCTTTTTCATATAGAAATTGTAAATAAACATCGGCCCGTTAAACATAGGCAACGATAACCAGACAATAAAAGCGAATTTGACTATTTGGAAGAAAGGAATAAAGTTCGTGACATAGCTGAAAAGCGAGTCAAAGACGAGAAACAGACACAATATCAGGAAATAATAACGAAAATGCTTGTTTTTTCTATCTTTGAAGTATCCATAACAGTTGTTCAGCACGAGTAAAACGGTTGTAATGTTTACTATGACCTTGCCCAGCATTTTTTAGGGCTGTCCATAAAATTTCATAAATATATTTAGTTTGATTAAAAATGAGTGTTGTTGGTATTATTACAGTTTTTAACACAAAATATTGCGTTTTACTATGGACTTTTTGATTCGCTGTAATACAACTAAAACCATGGCACAGGTTATAAAGGATTTTAGAACATATATATACTTTTAAATGATGCAGCTGGTTTGACCGGTAACCAGTTAATACGAAAAATTATTAATTAGATTTATTTAAAGCGAATTGAAGGTGCTCAACCGATACCACATATGCCTTCTTCGGCTGTGCAAATAGAGACAAGATATGAAAGCGTTGGTACTGTCCAGCGAATATGTAATGAGCACATTCTACACTATTTGCCAAATAAGTATGAGTTGTAGTTCTCAATAACAAAGTTGGATCAAATTATCACATAAAAAGTTACTAAGTGATATTTAAAATATATCATATAGATTGGTGTATATTATACACCATTGCTGATATTTTGGCGCTTTACTTGTTTATGTGTCGATAAAACATTAGATCACCATATTTCTATGAATGTAATATAACATGTACAGATGTTGTCGTATACTTTATGCAACAACAAATAACTTTACAGCCATTTGCAAGTGATCTGTATATAATTAGTCTATTATTTATTGATCGAGGTAGCGTTCCTGGATCTCGAATTCGCAGTTTTAGTCCTTAATGTCACATAAATTCACGAGCTTGGTAATGCAGCTCAGGAAAAAATGAAGTAATAACAACCCTCCCATTGAAAATTAGGCCACCAAGTCTACAAAATACACTGCGAGCGGAGACCTTATCCTTGCATTCAACGTAAACGCGACCTTCATAGGGACAATATAATCTGTTTTTAGAATACAGAGACAGTGGCACACAGATATTTACAATATCTTCGGTTTCTGCTTCTTGAATTATCATTTTTTTCATTTCATCAATCCTGTCAAAGTGCGATATTTCACCTGGCAAAAACATGTTCAAGACCTGAACTATCCTGGTCTCGATTTTCGCCGTAAGCACATGGCCACCTATAACAAACCTGTCGTTGAATATATCATTCAGATTTATAACATTGACTTGATCGTAGAACAAACACGCAATCAACGTCCTCCCGGTGACATTCACGAAAGACAAAAATTTACATAAATGTTCCGCAACATTTTTATTTCCAAAAGAGAAGACAAAGTAATCGGTTGGTGTGTTACCAACAAAGTCATAGCATTTTCGAAACGTGCTCAGCTCACTTATCTCATTCAACGCCGCTTTCAGTTTCTTATCTTCTATTTTTAGCGGGCCCAAGAGCAATTTTTCATTCAAGTCTTTGACCGTAAATTCGGAGTCTGTGGTTATGAAATAATTGATAGGTCTTGAAAGTTCGAGATTTCCTACCCCAATTCTCATACATTTGTTAGCATCTTCTTGAGAATCGAACAATATTTCAACGTCTCCTGAACTATTTTTCCGATAATTAAAAGTGTCAAAATCTTTCTCAAAAATTTTTATAACCTCGTTTATGTTTGCGTCCTTTATAATTATTTTACGTTGCTTCACTCCACCAGCAACATATTGCTCTTGTGTATTGGCAACTTCCAAGATTTGTGGTACCAAATTATACTCGTCTATCTCGTCTTCAGGATCGTACACTATCCGCAAATTAGCACATATGAGTTCGTCGATGTGCTCAATACCTAGCAGAATATTGTTAACCTGATCTGATGACAGGCCATTCGCACCAGACACGTTATTCGATGACATATCAGGGGGTTCATCCTTTGATGTGTTTATGAGTGATCGACCGGTGCAGTGCATGAAAGATATTATATCCAAGATATTAACACATTGAATGATTTTATAAGCTTATATTTACATCTTGTCATCAAAAGTTATAGTATCACGCATTGTATTGGAATATCATGTTATTTCGATTAACATAGTTCGTTCATACTCATTATATTTTGACCAACGCGGCGTACTTTCGGATGCTCATCGTTTAATCCTGGTTCAGCTCTTTAGCGTTCTATACTTCACAACAGTACACGCCCAAAGTGAGCCAAGCTAATTGTACGATTATACATCACTCAATGATTTCTTGCATATGTCAATTTATAGGTAAATTATCAATAAGTATACATAATACTGCGTTTGCGTCCACAAAGTATTGTGATAAGTTGTCCATGCCCAGACATCATACATTTTGATACACCATCTCAATTGCGCAGTAAACATTTTGCATTTCAAACTAAAAAATCATGTTAACCGCAATCAACGGCTAAGATGATCAAATCATGGCATTATTCATTGATTTATTCTATTTTCGAAGGCCATTGAGAAGGAGAGCTGTTAGAAAACCCTCAGTCTTTTGAATTATGGAACCAAAGAAATTTAGGAGCATGCGTTGCGAACCAAACAATCTGAATCCGTATAAAGTATACTATACTGACACGGGAAAACCGTTCTATTATAACGCACACACGAACAAGTCATACTGGATTATGCCAAAAGATGACAGGAAATACTTCTCTTCAGGCGACATGCAAACAATTAGTACGCTAGGAAATTATTTGCGGTTGGACAAGAAAGACAAAAAATTATTTTTTGATCTTATGGAACAGTGCGGCGTGCAAGAAGGTGCTACAGTAGAGGACTATGCCGACAAACTCAATGATAATATTTTGTACAATGCCTACGGTGATTTGAAGGAGACATTTCTGAATGAGTTTATAAGGTATAAAAAAGAAATGATTATTCGCGAAGAGAATAAAAATAGCGAATCTGCCATGATCTACCTCCTCAAAAAGTATTTATACAGTGATTATGACGCATCCTATGACTACAAAGTAACAATGAACTTTTTGTTCCATAACAATTTTTATAAAGATGCTGAAAGACGAAGAGAATTCTACACCAATTTCCTGGTGAACCGCTTCATGTATTATTATAAGCTTAAGCCCGGAAGAACAGACGAGTTTGCTGTTTTAAATGAAGAGAATAGGACAAAAAGACGAAAAGGCAATAATGGACATTCTTCTTGTCTAAGAAAGAGCGATGTCGAAAACAAAAGTACCTATGATGAAAACAAAACAGAAAAAAATGATGAGAGCAAAGTAAATAAACATGAGAAATATTCGAGTGCTAGTGTTTCGATTGATCAATGTGAACTTGGAGAATGCAATACCAATCAAGCCAAGAAGTTCGAGAAAAAACATCCTGACCATGCTTCGAATAACAAGTCAAAAGAGGATATACAAGGTGAGACCAGAGCCGAAAAAGATATATTGATTTATTTTGAGTCATCTGAACAATATAATCGCCTTAACACAAAAGAAATACTTACAAAACAGCTAAATATCAGTTATGAAGACTATAACAGACTAGAAAACTTTGTGTTATCGAAAATGGACGCAACCAAAGGATTTGTTGATATAAAGAACGACCAATTTGTGGAACAATTTGATGATATAGCAGTTTTGTTAATCTACAGAAAACTATACGTCAGCCATTTCAAGCTTAATAATCTAGCAGATGGCGCTGAAAATACCAATCTCATGAAAACATATCGTATTAAATTAAAGAATTTGATCAACAAAATGTATGTTAATGGATCGGTGTATTATAAAATGGAATATGAACCTTTTTTAAAACTAGTTAAAAATGATCTTGTGGTTAGAATATTGATGCTTGGAGGTAGTGCTGTGAAGGAAGAATTTGATGATTTTATCAGAATGAATTTGGAAAGGCTTGGAATGTATGAAAATGATTTTACTCCAGAAACAAAAAAAAGACTAAATAACATCGATAGGCGGGCGATGGAAACTTACTTCAACAACAAGGATGATGATGAATTGGAAGAGGGGGAAATTAAGCTATGATCGTGTGTCTATAAGGGATTTTTATAAATGAAATAATATAAATGGTTGTGATCGTTAATACTATGACTTCGCCTGTTCTAAAGAGTGCTTCCACAATTGTGTGGGCAAGTTTCGCGGTGTGAGGTAAAAATATTCTTAAAACTAACAAAATCCCAAATATTTCAACAGTTAGTCTATCATTTGTCAATGGTCTTATAGTAAAATTCAATATTTATTTTACCATTTTTTATTCTGCTCTTGGACTATTCATAGTAAAACAAAATTGAACGCAGTTTTTTACTATTTTACGGGAAAAAGTCATTTTACATCAGAGAATTAGAGATTTGAATGTAACGGTTGAAATTGCCAGGATGAAATGAATACCAAGCTTCCAACCTATAATTATTGGATGAAGATAAAAAGTGATGCACACCTCAAACTTGTCTAATTCACACTATAAACAGCAAGATGGAAAGAAAAGTGTCATCCTAGTTAGAATCGATCGCTTAGTACACCGCTATTCGGTACATCTGTAAAAATTTTGCGTTTTCAAATCGAAAAAAATTTGACCCTTACCAATGAAGCTGAATATTTCATCACCTCAGAACGGTACAAACATCACACTAGAGGTAACAGGTAATGCGGAACGGATATTCCATGGAAAATCAATTGGCGACATTATCGATGGCAGTATTATCAAGCCGGAATATGCCGGCTGGAAAGTGCTTCTGACCGGTGGTTCAGACAAGCAAGGGTTTCCCATGGATGCGCAAATTAACACGGACAAGAGGCAGAGATTACTGCGCAGAAAAGGAGATATTGGTTTCAAACCCAGAAAAAAGGGAGAGTTGCGCAGAAAGAGTGTACGTGGTGCCGTCATTTCTGAAGAAACGTCAGCGCTGTGCATGAAAGTTGTGAACGATCTTTTCGCAGAAAGTAGTGAAGGTAATACTACTGCTGAGCCCTGCCATATTGAAGGTCTTACCGATCATGTGGCCGATAAGACACATCTGCCAAAGCGCTTCAACAAACTTAAAGCAGCTCTCGGTCTTAAGGATGTTGATGTGAGTCCAGAAGAAGTAAAGGATGCCATTATCAAGGCGCTACCACCGCCTGAGGAGGGAAAAAAAAGGAAGTTGCCTAAAATTAGGATGACGAGGATCAAGAACAAGTTCTATGCGCAACGGTATGAAAAGAAGCAAGAAATAAGTCGTCTTCGCCGTGAAAAAACCGAAAAGATAAGGCAAGAGTTTTTCAAAAAGTACCCAGATTGGCTGTCATCAAAATAAAGTGAGTTTTATTGGAATTGTCTGGTGTGGTAAGTCACCCATGCTATGGTTCGTGCCGTTTGCTTCTTATTGGCAATGTTAGCTCGATTTGCGTATATTTTGATGGAAGGGCACGCGTTATATCTTCGCCTATTGTCCCATAATAAATGTACTTACAATTTTTATATTTCATTATAAAGTCATACGCGATACCGCTACCTAACTCACGCGCTCATGAACAAGTATCTTTTTACAGCTTGTTTTTGTGAAGTCCGAAAAGAGTCTGAACATCAAAATTAAGATAATTGCGGTTAATCTGCCATATTCTATCGCCTCAAAACCCTTCACATTTTAATTTACACCCAGAATGATAATAAAACACAAACATAATCGAATATTGTGCACCTCATATTATTTCGTACGTATAATCAAAAGTATAATCAAATTCACAGGTGTCTTTGATGTAATTGTTTGTTTGCCATTCGCTACAAAGCTCACTCCAATTCATAAATATAAAACATTCGCATATTTTAACTTGTTCGAAGCGTTGTTTATCTACACTTCGCATTGTTATTTAATAAACAGGTTTTTGTGTTACATTTATCAATTTAATTAATTTTTGACCACGTTAAAAACAAAAAGTACAAAAATGGTAAAAATGAACGAAACATACATAGAGACAAAATTATCAGAAAAAAATCTTACGATAGACGATATTTCTGACGAAGAATACAGAGAATATTTAGAATACTTCGTAAATACGAATATGGATGTACTAAGAACAGTTTTTAGTTTGATAGAAGTCAGAACAATTCCTGATTCTGTTTACATCCCTAACATGTACAAATTCAAAGAATTTACAAGAGAAAATGTTAAATTAGAACCTACTCGATTAAAGTACTCGTACAGAGAGTTGAACATTCCCAGTGACTTGAATCAGATTATGGAATTTTTCCTAACATTGGACCTTACACAAACGGGGATATTCAAAAGAAGCCCGTCTGTTGTGGTGATGGAAGCTGCTATTAAAGATTTTGAGGAGTGCATGCAAGCACAGGAGAACATACATGAAAAGATGATACAATATGATGGTATCACGGTTTCTTCGGTATTCAAAAACGTGTTCAACTACTACGAAATGCCTATTCTGCCAAAGGAATTCGTCGATTATTTCTGCAGAATAAAAAGGTTATCCGATGTAAAGGAACAGCACATCGCGATAAAGTTCCTTCTTCTCTGTCTGCCTAAGAAGAATCGAAACGCGCTTGAAGCTGTGATCAGGTTCATTGAGATAGTTCATGGATTGGCGGACAAAAGAGACCTTGATCGCACGAAACACATGGATTTTCCAGGATTTGTATCTGTTATGATGCCCAAACTGATGTTGAAGAGCAACATACGTATAAGAATCGAAAACCTAAAAGATTTGATCGATGTGTTACTTATTGTGTTTAAGAAGTACAGATGCTTTGTGAGTGTTATAGAATGACACAGGAGCTGAGACAGTGAATAACTTTGAATTTGAAATTATGTGTAAAACTGTTTTAGCAAATTAAATAAACGAGCGTGCTGTAAAGAGAATGTTTTTCGCTCTTACCTACTTAAAAGTTAAATACCGTACCAACTGACACGGTAACGGTATACTTAATTACCAAATTTAGTTTTACACGAATGCCCTATCCCACACGTCATGCTACCTAATCAAGATTTTTCCCTCAAAACTCTTCTACAAGGATTAAAAATGAATAGAATGTGCCAAACAGTGCGTGTAGAGATGGAGAGAAGACATCAAATCAATTCTTATTTTATTGGATATTAATAGACGAAAAGATACTCATCGTACTCTCTAACACTGTTGTTGATTTGAACTGTTTCTTTACCATGGACGCAAAGATTTGGATCATCATACAATGTTTTTGCGATGTATAATTGTGAATTACACCAAACATTCGATTGATAGTTAAATTCATGGCGTTGTCTGCGTATAAAATCATCGTTAGCAATTTCAATACGTAAATTAATTTTTGCTGCAATAAAATACCTTCTAGAAAAAATAATTGATGGCACATGTTGCTATACTGAAGATGATCAATAGAATATAAAATGTTTCAAAAGTACCGGTTGCAGAAAGCTAACCCCTGCTATGAGTTTAATCTTGCGATGCCTTGTGAATATTTCAAAAATAGATGTTGAATTTGTTGAAGAACGTATGCGAATGGAATATACCAGAATTAGGAAAAGACCTCATGAGTATCAGGAAGAGCCGCGATAAACTTGTGTGCAATTTCACAGCACCATATTGCATCTTGGCTTTTAACCCACAAAATAGTGATTTTCATCTCTTATCTCATTGATTCTTATACTAAATCATTTAATGTATCAACAATAGTTTATTATTCAATTGATAGGTTCAGACCATCGGATCACTCTAACATTCTTCTCAGAAATTGTCTTTCTGGGCCCAAAACGGTGGCTCAGCTACATACTCCTTGCCATTAAACACGTACTTGTGTGCATGCAAACATATAAACTTATCCATGTTCCTGAATGCCCGGGTATTATCGCCTCGGCAACTATCAATTGCAAATTTCTCTTTTGCACTATAATTTCCCGGTGTATTACAACCTATTTTTAGCGTACAGCCTAGCAGATTGTACGCTTTAGCTTGTTTCTTCGTGCTGTTCAATTCTCCTTGATTGTCGGTGTTTGTGTCTTTACCAGAGTATTTAACACCATAATCAATGTACTCACCGCTTGAAAGCAAGTGGTTCTCCTTTCCTACTACGCTTTTGTCTGGAATATCGCTCACTTCTCCGTTATAAACCGGATCATTAACAATTGGAAAATTGAGAGACTTCAAATGCACTCTGATTTGATGTGATCTACCCGTTAGCGGTCTGCATTCTACCAATGAATGTCCATTATGGTAGAATAAACGCTTAAAAACCGTTGTCGCCTCCTTTCCCTCCTCAGATACCTCTGTAACATTGAATCTATTTTTCTTCAAAGGAGCATTCACGGTAATGTCATCATGAAAGTGTCCTTTAACCTTTGCGACATATATCTTTTCGATTCTGCGATTTATCATCTCTGTGTGATATTTTTTAGCATTTCGAAACGCTAATATCAATACACCAGATGTTAAAACATCCAAGCGATTAATACATGACAAATTGCCATAGCTTTCAAAAGCTTTTGTCACCGAAAACAGGTTGTAACCTGACGTAGGATGACATGCAATTCCTGACGGCTTATTAACTACTAAATAGTCGTCCTCCAGGCACAATACCCCTATATCACAGAGGTCAGGTTCGTGATAATGCACAAGATGTTGTATTGTTTCACCAAGTGATAGAATGTGGTATTTACTACATTCCTCGCTGTTCACCGTTATATTGCCAATCTGTATTGCCTTGTCGTAATATTCAACTGGTTTCATAATAAATTCGTTAGACATAACATCTATGAGTGTTCGACCAGCCCATCTGCCTTTTACTTGTGTGTCGAATCTATAAAAGTAGCTCGTCATCAAGGGTGGTAAATTTTGGCAGCGAAGCAATCAAACGGATCATCATAACAATTGGGCACCAGCGATGGGGTAGGGCAGTAAAACAATTTTTAATTCATGAAGTGCTTTGTTGCTCATATCCGACCATCAGATACGCCATTGAACGGATGTTTTTTATTAAAAGCACGTTTATGCATTTCTACTCCATTTTCATACACGGTTTTCTTGTTCATTGGTTCACAGATATAAACTGGAGATGCAAGGAATAATTGAGGACGCAAATTATGAAAACTGTACCGAATATTTATAGCGCCGGCACCTTAGCAAATGCAAAAAGTTTTTACTAAAAGTGCAGAGACAGACATTCCTCTCGGCCACGCCACACCGAATATAATGGCAACACACAGCCTAAAAACGTAGGTGCAATCTACCAATAAACTTATATTACAACCACAAATCAAACATGTTATTTTGGATGATCGTGCAAATGCATCCATATGGTACTACAATGTCACATCGGGTACTCTAAACACATTTTCTGACATACTTCGTTCTGTACATCAAAATTAGCATCTAACATGAAAAAGACACGGTCTTTGTGCAAAACTATGCAGTCCAAGTTTTCTCTTCGCAAGTTTCGCTCTATCTGCATGAACCTTTCTACAAGTTTATTCTTTAGAATAATGCAAATGAAGCCGGTGGCATCTTTCACCTGTATTTTTAGTATTTTCTCCTTGATGGGCACACAACTTGATAAATTCTTGCATGAGCTGACGCACTTGAAATTGTAGGTTTCTGATTGTATAAACTTACATTTGTGACATATTGTCGCCTCTACGGGTACAAATGGGTAATGCAGAAGCACTTTTACGCGTATTCTGTAAACACCCGCTGCTTTGATGTCCGTGATTCTGCACAAATTGAAAAGTTCATACTTTTCGGGCATTTTAGTCTCAATTTGTTGATCCTGTGCGGCACTGTTGCGTCCGTAAAATTCGCTCCTTGTCTGCATAATGCTTTGATACTCAGAGCTGTGCTCATCAAGAGGGGTCAGCGGCTCGAAAAATGTCTCTGATATTCTTCCCTCAAGTGTCATTCCCAGTTTGTCTGTTCTCAATTTTTTTATGTGATATATCTTTCCTATCTGCAGTTCATTCATTTTTTTTTCTTTTCTATTTCCCCAAACCTTTATATAAAGCGTCATGTCATTGCAAAGCCATGCGTTCTTCACGATGTTTTTTATCAAAGAATTCGCAGTGAAGTCTACCACTAGAAGAACTGTAAGGCTCGGCGTTTCCTCTTTAATTGATATAAGCATGGCTATCAAACTGAATGAGCTGTACTCCCTGATATCCTTGATCTTCAACAGGGGCCATGCGCACGATACTTGATGGCTGGCCATATACTCTCTAAGCCTAGCTATCTTTTCTCTTTCTGATTCTGTGACATACACCCGCGAACCCTCTTCGCTCAAATGTGCAAGCACCTCCACGTTGGATCCGTGGCCGGTCACAGCCTTGCCGCCTCCAATCAGTTTAACACTAGGTATGCGAATAATATCAAATTCATGAAAAAAATTCGCAAATCTTGGTGTCTTAGTAAATATTTTTACGTCCAGCGCGCTTCCAAGTTCGTCAATGACATCTACTGTTGTGACGTAGTCCGTGCCCTTGCTTTTAATCGGTTCAAGATGCCTCTTTACCAGGGCAACTATCGCAGCATACTCATTGGTCCTTAAGTCCTTTATGTTTTTAAACGTCGATGAGCTTTGCTGTCGCGGCACGGAAAATGCCAATCGGCGGCTGTCCATGGGTTGCGATTTTTTCGGCACACAAAAATACTCTGACCGTGCTCGGAAGCACGTGTCACGTCTATACATCGAAAAAATGGGTTAAAAGGCGTTTTATTGTCGATTATTTCTCTATTTAATCTATGAATTAATGTTAATGACCCAGATGCCGCGGAACCCAGACATATTGAAGAGAATAAATTTGGTTCGTGCTCAGTGCAAACATCCATATGGTCTAACTTTAGTGCTGTCAATGTGTGCTATCGAAATATAGCGCATTTTATGATAAAAATTTGCTTATTCACGCTTAGTGACCAAAATAATAAATGAATTACGTGTATCGAACGTAAGACAAGGAGAAATCAGATTTGTGTTACCAAACGATTTATATATAAGCTATGAATATGAAATAAATGAATGCATTTAAGAAAACAATCAGATCGATACATCACCTAGTTGCCTAAGAAATTTTACGAGGTAAATTTTTGTGATAAAAAGAGCGGACAAGTACTTTTCTCGCTTCAAAACATATGAGCGGTGTTAAAAAATATTAACTGATTTGTATAAAAGGAACAATTCGGAAAACATTTCATCAAGACGCGGTGTTCTTCGGAAGAACGATGGTCCTCTAGTTAAATGTGCTCTTGGTGGTAGTTGATCTATTCAGCACTTGGAGTACCGTTCAATAAATAATGACAGTAACATTGGTACGGTTATTGTGAACCTCTAACCCGCCTGTCGGTAGAATTGTTGTTTGGTGCTGGTCAATGATGGGTGTTTTACCATATTGAAAGGTAGGTGCGTAAATACAATTTTGCATAGTTCGTTATTTTTGTAGGAGATTCAATAAAACGTACACCGTCATTTCTTGTATTCTTCATCCTCTTTATTTGTGATATGTTTTTGAAGGCTGAGTTTAGCTGATTTATCCTTTATTTAAGAATAGCAGAGTGTAGGATTTATATGATTAGTATTAGAACAAAATATGTGCAGAGATCCTTTAGGAGACATATATGTCCGTTCATATCACTTAATACGCTTTCTTACTGCATATTTATCTTTCTTTGCCAGTTAGTTTACATATCAGTAAATACGTATTGATACACACGAACTGGATATGCTAAACCATTTTAGTCCTTCTAATGATGGGAAGAGGACATTTTCTGCACACAAAACTGTAATTTACGGCTTTGTCATCCGAATAAAATGATCATTCTGAAGCCTATCTGTTTCAAACATTTTGTGTATAAATCTGCATCTCATATTCGCACATAGGATGCTGTTCAAACTCAAAAAAATGACCGACAATCATCGAATCCCCATATTACCGAATGATAAGCTAGCGCTTTCACCTATAGGCTGTTTGATGGCCCTATTAAAAGAGAACTCGCTATATATCTACAAAATAAACGGTGAGATTCTTCGGATTATCGAAATTGATGGCAAGAAAATCAAGCAAATATATTGGATAGGATCGAATATCATTATCATTAGCTCAAAGTCGATTAAGATGTACAGTCTTACAGAAGGAAGGATAATCTACAAGAAAAAGATACTGGTAAAAGGCACAAATGTGAAAAATAATCGATTGGTTGTAGCCACAGATGATAGCTTCTTAGTGTTTGTTGTTAACGCGATGGAGTTATTGGAACAAAGAACCGCAAGCTACAAAACTGTCCTGAACATATTTGGGCAGATTCATAGTCTTGAAGCAAGGCCAACAAAAATGGATAGAAGATCGCTAGTACTTAGGAAGATGCACATGCCGGTATTCAAAGTAAAAAACGAGCACACCAATTCTATCATGCCGAATAAGTCAACGAGTGAGCTTAAAGTTCCGAACAAGCAATTTGTATTCAGCGATAGCACCGTAGTGATAAGGCGTAGATCAGTTACCATTACCTATAAAAGCAGTAAATTAGCGATTTACAAGCAGGGCAAGAAGGTAAAATCATTTGTTGATAATATACGACAAATAGTTGTGCTCAAGAACCTGATTGTATTTACAACCAAGGAATGTATCAGTGTGTATGATTTCAAGGTTTTGAAGAAAATACCGATACGGAATGCTTCTATATACGGGATCAGATCCGGTGCATTGGTAGTCACTCGCAACAAAATATACCTGTTAGATCAACTGTATGATTATAATAGCGCCCTACTTAGAATTTGTAAGAGCGCATGTCTGGTATACAGAAATGAAACTGTGCACAACATAATTGATACACTTCAGTTCACAAAGAACTACAACGAACTTCTGGAAATATGCTCTTGCTATCGGTTCAGACCACACAGCTTTGTCGAGTCCTACCTCAAACTGCTAATTTGTGGCGGTGAACTGGATAGCGCCATAATCGTTCCTATGAAAAATATTTTTGAAACGTACAAGTTCACCTCGTTCTATGAAATGGCACTAATTGCCCAGCAGCATAACAGAGTATTATTTGCTCAATATCTTATAAGACAAGAACAGAACATCTATAAAAAGGTGCATTTTTTGATCAGGTACAAAGACAACAATTTTCTTTCCAAGGTCGTATCAGAAGAAACGAATCACATGTTCTTGCGCTATTTGTTCTCCAGCATGCGGCTAAATCTGAGTAAAAATGATATACTGTCAATTGTAAGAGAAGACAATTCTTATCTGAAGTACAAAAACTACATTAAGCACTTTGAAGATGAATATCTGGAATTTTTGATGAAGAGTTCAAGGTATGATGAGCTCTTCCACTTCAAATTGGAGCGCAATATGATTGATCCACACATTCCTTTAAAGAAGGCTTTCAATACAAAAATCGTCAGTATCCTTGGTAAGTTTTATTTTCTCAAAAACTACATCTCAAAGTATTATGACTATGATGTAGGAACAGTTGATCATGCAATTATGTTCTTACTCAGCAATAACGATAAGAAAAATGCATTTTCGTTGAAATACGCTTCTGTGATGTGCAAAGAAAAGTTTGATTATTTGAAAAATTCCATTTCGCAATGATCTAAGATTTTACTAAACACGTTCGATACATTATAACTTGGAAATCGACCATTTAATATTATTCACCGGCACACGATTGTATAACAACCAACTAGCAGCAATATAGAAGTAAGCAAGTAAAGTGTTTTATTTACTGTAAGTAGGGATGGGAGTAACTTCAGCAAACATGATTGTTCATATAGTGTATGTATTATCGTGCTTCATCGTACTATTTCTCATACACCCGTTTTTATTTTTGCTATCCTCAATCCGTTTATTTCTCTTATTACTTTACCAAGCGCACAAGTAATAGCAGAGCAGCTTGACTAGCACAATTGTTGAATGCTGGGGCCCTGCTAATACTTTTTAGGTGTTTGTTGATGACGTTTTGTTAAAACCATTTTCAATAACCTACTCGTTGGCTCTCACGTCAATAGTCTCTCTGGAACAGTCCCGTACTTTCAACTGTACCAAGCATCTGATACGGCTCTGATATGTGTATATTTGATCGCATTCTTCTTGTTGTAGCATTTCTACTCTTGTAGCTTGGTATTACTCATTCTGGTTTTTACTAATGGAGGACCACAACGATATCATCCGTAGAAGGTCATTTTTTAGATATATCACGTACTATCGGCAGCTTCATGTTTTACACAAGGCTCAAAAACGTAAAAATCATGATAGTAGCCATGTTATCATGTAAAGTAACTTACGAGATACGATTTACGCGTGCTTCCAGAAGTTTTAATGGACTATGTGAATGATTTTAACGTTTGCACCTGGGAGCAAAAATTTACCGGTTGATAATATTTAAGCGCGAGAGACTCTGCTTTGTTTGGTATGTTGTTAAAGCATAGGTATGGCCATGAAGTGTTGCCTGAAGCCTTTGTTAGCTTTGTAATTCTCAGTGGATATCTTCAAATACGGGATTGTGACTAATTGTTAAGGATTGAATCGTGAAATGGATGTTTTACGCTACACAGATATCATTAATAAGCAATGGTTTTGAACATAGTTGCATCAAATTTTTAGTTGAAAAGCTAATCGGACATGATTATCTGAAACAAATAATAAGAAAAACTAATTTGTTGCCGTCAATATGCATCAATAAGTCGTATTAACCGCCATATTTTCAAGAAAACATACAATAGCAACTTAGGTTTATTCTATGTTCTTTCATTCTCAGCTAAACAGGCGAATGATTTGGTTCCTTTCACAATATTTTACAAGATAGAATACAGAACAACCTCTCGGTGAAATAACTTTTTTTTCATTAAATACATGCTCTGCAAGTGTGCAACAGTCCCTGTCCACCATAAATATCCGGTCAAACCCCGTGCTATATGTGCCGCGAGCCTCCACTATTTGTCCGTCACATATACCCTCAAACAGGATCACACTTTCGAAAATCGAAAGACCCAGCACATTCTTTGCCCTTGCTTTCCTTCCTACTTTTTGTACAATGTTTTCAATATTTTCGTATCCCATATTAAGGAAGGCTTCAACATAAGGACCCGGCAGTCCATGAAGACCCTCAAGTTCCAGACCAAAACTATCAACAAGTATGATGTCATCTGGATATAAGTTTTTCAGCTGTTTTAATTTCCTAAGCACAATGTCCTTCAAGGAACTTTGTTCTTTGGTAAATTTTACCTTTTTGTGGTGGAGTGGGAACGGAAGAAGTTCTCTAATTTCTTCATATTTTTCGGCATTGGACGAAAAATAATGTAACTTCATAAAGGGTGATGTTATGAGGATTGTTATAACTTTGTTAATCTTTTAATTAAAACCTTTTGAGAATTTTTTAAATGCTAAAAAAGAAAAAACTAGCAGGAAAGGATTATATACCCGATCTATTTCTTTAAACTGCAAAGGAGGTAAATATGAAAAACGAAGCGGTACGTAGATATAGCTGATAAACCGTCTTTATAACGATCAGATTATACCTAATTGTTTCCGTTAAAAGAACGTTTATCCATTATTTTATGCGATAACATCAAAACACATATGTTTCTGATCCGTTGGGACCGACTGCAGCCACCGGCTTTTTGTTCATGGTACTAATCTGAAGATGTGTGCACAAAATGTTCTCATTGGTATAACAGCATCAGTAATTGATATAAGACTGAACGTGGACAAAAAATAGGTAAAATATCACATTTTTATATTTTAGCAGAATAATATGATTCAAGTAGACGCAATCGCACAATAAACAAGTTTGTTTAAAACATAAGCAGGTATTGTAAAAATGTGCTGTTTTGCAGTAAAAACCTTTTATTTGCTGTCTATTATATATAAAAGAGGAATAAGTTAGAGGTAATCATTTTTATTAATAAAACTAAATGAGCTTCTATTTCATACAAAATCCAGAATTGGTATTTCCTTCAGCCCAAATGCACGTGCAATATCGTTCAAATTCAATGAATCAACGTTAAAATTTTTTCCTGTGTTCCCCTCGTATATCCTTAAAAACGATTTCAAGGCATCTACCGCCATTTTGTGGAGAACAAAATCGTTTTTAACCATTTTTTGAATTCTAGGCACAAGCGAACCACTATACACGCTATTAGACAGCGGAATATCGCCAAAACTCACTCTATGTGTACTTTTATTGCGCTCAAGAAACTTTTTCTCGATATACACAAGTTCTCTAATCCGGTTAATTCCATCAGTAAGCTTAACCTCCAAATTTGACAAGAAAAGAATGCTCTTGCCACTTTTATTACGACCAGCCCGCCCTTTTCTGTGAATGTAACCATCCAAGTTAAAACTTGGCTCGAAATGCACAACCAGATCTATGGATTTAAAGTCAAATCCTCGCGACATCAAATCTGTGCACAACAACACGCCTCCTATCGTTTCATACTTTTCAACAATTGCCTTTCTCTTCTGTTGGTTTATTTTCCCGAAAATAGCAATTACGTTAAAATTCATACGCTTAAGCAAATTGTGGTAGAATACTACCGAATTTATCGTGTTGAAGAACACAATCACCTTTTTATTCCTATTTCTCTTCAGTAATTCTACAAAAATGAACAATTTGTGATCATACTCAATTTTCATGTAGAATTCTCTGATTCTTTGTTCATTAGTGACACTAACACGATAAAAAGCTATTTTTTCATCGCTACCAGTTTCTTCACATTCATTATCTAAATCACAATCTATGATACGTATTTGTTCGTGAATATTTTTCGTTTGTGTACTTATTTTCATCCACCTACCACATCTGCGCACCAGCCGTCTAAGAATCTTTGCCTCGTCAATCGTTGCGCTAACTAAGATAAATTGTTTGAAACAACCGTTTAAGAACATGTCATTTTCTAAAATTCTATCCGCTTCGTCAATACAACAGAACACACGGTCAGCCATTTGCATTTCTCTACACTTTCCCAGGGTGCTTATGAGTATATCAGCATGCAAATCAACACAAAGTTTGCCTGCATTGATACCTACTCTGGATGTGAATGTCTTTGCAACATGGTAGGTCTGTGTAGCAAGTTCATATGTTGGCACAATAATAAGACCTCGACGCTCGCTCATTATGAGCGGCAACAGATACGCTAATGTCTTTCCAGATCCTGTGTTTGACTGTATCATGACGTTATGTCCTTCAAACACCTTGTTGTATGCTCTGTATTGCACCTCTCGCATGCTTTGCATTCCTCGTTGTTCCAATTGTGCAATAACATTCTTGTCCTTGATAAAAAAAGTAAATTTGATTTCTTTGTTTATTTGTGTACCAAGATTGTCAGTTGTTGAATTATTTTTAGTTTTCTCAATGATCGCGGTATTTGTCATCAAAATGGGGTGCGCCATTTCCGGTTTAAATCAGATTGAAAATTGTACGGATTTTTGCTCCATTTATAGATCAAACTGTCCAATTTATGAACAATGTGAGTGTTTTCAACGAATAAATCTGTATGAAAGTACATAATTCACATATTTTTAGATAGCTTTGTGGCACACAGCCAAAGGTTTAACGGTACCATGGTGGGACGGCACATACAGATAGAGTAGTTCTTCGTTTATACCCGCATACCATTGATCATTATGAGCTGTGATGTGGAGCGTAACATTTAGCTTACAAATCATGATTAATCGTAGTACCGTTCCAAGAACCGACGTGTTTATTCGCTGAAAGTATTTTTATTCATCTCTTCCCGCAACAACGTATAAATAGCACATTTTCTGATCCTGAATACCTCACTAAACACTTATGTGTGATTACTTAGTTGTTGATATCGAAGTTAAGATCTTCTGATGCCGGCACTAAGCAAACATTTCTCTCATAACAATTCAAACATATCATTATCCATATAATGACAATAAAAACATCACCAACCAATACAAACCTATGAGTATATTCTTATATTTCTATTTATTTACTATTTATACTTTCTCCTTTCAAATAATTTGTTGTTGTGACACACTCAGAAAGCCGTTTATAAAAGTGTCTGCGCCTGCGAATTGCTTCCCCGCTAACAAACACCGCAACAAACAAAAACACGAATACACCGGTCGGTATAAAAGTATACCATCCAACCATATCATAATATATCATCACAAATGGTGCAACGAGCAACATGTAGAATGAGATGAGGCTTACAAACACGACAAACCCTATGTAATTCATGATCAGGTACTGTGCAAATATCAAAATCACTACTAGTACATTTATAATGGCTGGAAAGTCGGTAAACCATAGCAGTAACACTGTCATCCTAAACATAAACGGTAGTACATGAACCAACAGAGGCCATCCCCCTGTAGCTACAAGGGATCCACATATCGCTATCTCCATCAAGATGTATGGTATACACACAAGAACAATGTTTATATCCCACTGAAAATCTATTCTGAATAACAGTAAAAGACACTGCAATAGGACAAGGATTTCGAGGATGATTACTCCCATCAACCAAGATTTGTTGAATCGAGAACTGGAATTACGGAATTTGAGAAAAATTCGCAGTGCTATTAAATCCAGATCAAGCATAAAAAGTGCAATATTCATGAATATACCGGTAATGAACAGGCGGACATCCTTATATAACATAAAATAGAATCCTACTGTAGCCAATACAAGTGTCGATACAATGATAAACATTGCCACGAATACCAAAAACACATTTGTCGGATTAACAATAGCACATATGACTCTGAGTGTTGTCTGTGTCTTTAGGTATTCGAGGCACTCCGGTCCAAGCATATCATACACAAATTTCGTGCTCCCGTTGCTCAGAATAGAATACGCAAATATAACATCGGTAAACATGGCGTGATTACTCGCGTCCTTGTTAGGATTGTATTTCTTTACCTGTCTGTGATACGCCATTTTTATCTCTTTATCTGTTGCACTGGAATGAATATCTAAGACCTGGTACAAGTTCATGATGGGAGGGAGGCGTAAATTTTTATAAATATCAAATCCGTTTGCAGAACTGTTATGAATCGGGAAAGTGGATGATCATTGTCCAGAAAAGTGTCCGTTGTGGTGCTGCTTTTTGCTTTGTTCCTAAGTTTAATTAATCTAAACAACAAAATAGCTAAATTAATGTGCGCTCCTAATGTATCAGTAATAATTTTTTGCATGTCAATAAGATATTGCGAGGGCCATTGTCCACAATAAAGAGACGAAACGTCAATGCTATATAAAAAAGGTTTGATATTCACCGAAACATTTACCTAATATTGTTTTAAAAATCGTAGCACGGTGAATTACTCACAAATATAATTCGAATTTTCTGCATGTAGGATCAAACTGCCTTCAATTAATTAGATTAAATGAGTGTGCCCATGCTTATTAAATTGTTGCACCCTGGTCACAGACATGATAACCAGAGTAACACATCAAGAATGCTGTTAAACGACCAGCAAATTATGTTTGTTTGAATGTTATTGATATGCATGGAGATAAATAAATGTAGTTTTGGTAAAAAATGTTATTGGTGACTTATCCATTAATTTAGCTATCATTCAAACTAAAATACTGTATAGGCAGAATTATTCGCTATTGTTTTTCTATTATTTTTTTGTTGGGTGTAATTGTATGCCACGCTTTAACAGATCTACCTGCATGAACCTAGTTAAAAAGCTTTTTCCATCCAATTGGTGGTACATCGGCATATTTTAGCATTCATCAATTATTACTGGTTAAATTAATTTATACTGTGATGAGATATCAAGTACCTTTCACTTTACGCGCCGCATCGTATATTTTTTGATTTTTTTATTATCAAAATGACACCGAAGCTTGTGATACTCGATAGAGAAAGAAGTGTTCGAATTAGAGGCTGCCCAAGTATATGATATGGCTATGGTGAACATATATAGTATAATAAACAGCATCCATAACAAATATTATTCATACTACGACAAAATACGAAATATTACTTGTAATTTAGATAAATGGTATTATATAGTGAACGGTTTAATTCCATATTTTACGAATTATACTCCATGTTGGATTGCTATAATTTTCAACTAAAGCTATCACATCGCTAACATATAATATGATCTGCTATTTTGGTGTATTACCAGCTGTGTGTTCAGTTATCAATCGTAATCGAAAATAAAGTTACCTTAAGTTCATTTCATCAATAAAAACTTTTATTCAAATACGCAGAGTAAATTTCCTGATCTTAGATAATCCACCATGGCCTTAGACGCCATACCCCTGTGACTGATTTGGTTCTTCTCCTCCCCGCCCATTTCTGAAAAAGTTTTGTCCTTCCCGTCAGGCAGGAATATCGAATCAAACCCAAAACAACGGCCTGCTCTACGCGGCACAATTTCTCCGTTAACGCTTCCAGTAAATATTTTGACCTTATCATTGCAATAAAGTCCCAAATAGCAGCGAGCAGTTGCATTTCGACCAACTTTTTGGACAATGTCCTCAATGTTGTCGAATCCTATGTTCAAAAAATCCTTGATATACACACCAGGGAATCCATGCAATCCCTCCAATGCTAAGCAATTATCGTCAACAAGCAGGGCACTGCCTGCTACAATTTCTTCCCGTTTGGCCCGATGAATCTTATGGTTGATGATGTCCTCAGAAGTGCCTTGCACTTCATTTGTATCCAATTCCAAATAATGTAAGTTAAACGGTAAAAGTACTCGCATTTCTTCAAATTTGGAAATATTGGAGCTCGCGAAATATATCTTCATATGAAAGGGGGTTTCTAAATTCTACACAAGTAGAACTGTAAAACTCCACAATAAAGCAAGAGAAGGAGTCAAACACACATGCTTTGTGCGGAGAGTTGATGATTGTAGCCAACTGCAGCAGCTCGATCATTCAAACCGGTAACTTGTTTGTTGTTTTATGATACGTTCGTTCAACAAAAAGCTCCTATGAAAATAATTTATGAAATGCATACAAAATATTTTAATATCTGTTGCGATCCTAAGAATTTGTTGTGAACTGTGGTTGTTAATATTAAGAAAGCGACTTTGATGGAACATAAAACATGTGCAAAAACATCAGATATAACGATTAATCTAATCATATAAATAAAAAGATAATATGATATTGACATACGTAGCTGTTTACAACACATGGCCCGAAATAAGAGGTATTTAGTTCTGTACACCGTTTTTGAGATGGAATTCATTTTTTCTGACCGAATTTAACGTAACCTATCTTTGTAGAACTCGTTAGTCCTAGGGTTACTTTTGGTTGCGGCCGTGTAACCTTTGATTATAAATAATCAATTTTCATCTCGGTTGCTAAGGTACGTTAACAGTCGCAGACATCCTGAAAATCATGTTATATGTTATTATGCAATGGTAAGGGCTTCACACCATATGTAGACATCACCTCTCTTCACATGCCGTGATGTGTTGGCATTTTTCATTTATTAACACATTTCTACCAGTGCATCCGCTTCGTTGTTACAACCTATGTAGTATCTTCTACACATTTCTACCGATTCATCAATCAAGCGAGATTCAACTCGGACCTGTGGAACATACGAGGTAGTTCTGTTCGGTTGCTAAGCTCATAAATATCTTTTCTCCGCATTATTACGTCCGCTTTACGCACTATACCGTGCCAATGTTGAGAGACCAGATTACTTGCATTCTATAAATATCTAACCTGCCAAAAAAGACCACCTATTTATCATTTTCCCGTTTGTTATAACCTATGGATTTCTACACCAGGAATATCTTAACTTTTTTGCACCTCTTTTGATTAAAATTCCGTACAAGTTCTTTTTATACATATCAACGTTGTTTCATTCATCAACTTAAGCCTTTTACCAGTGCTTAACGTGCTATATTGTATAATAAAACTAACCATACAAATTTTCAAACATTTTTGCAGTGCAAAGTCTTTTAAACAGCATCTTCAAGTTCACATCTCATGATTTAATGCCTGCAATGGATGTTCATATAGGTACAAAATTGTTAATAGAATCTTTTGCAGTCCAAAGATTGATATTAAGGCTGTTTACCACGCAAAAAATTCATATTCTAGCCTAATACTTTCTATTAATCATATAAACACCAATATAACTCCCCTGTGATGTTCTTTTATTTTTCATATAATTTACCTTTTCTGACCTTAATATATTTTTTATCTTACATGTTATATTGGAGCAATTAAGCTTATGCGTAGAGTTTTACTATCATATGATAAAATCACCGTCCTTAAATATTAAATGCCGCCTATTACTCCTATATTGCACAGCATTGCTGAGTCTAATGAACTGCCGCTTGCAAACATAAATAGCACAGTGTCATCAAATATCATAAATGCTGTAGATCACTCCACCTCACTGCTAACAACATCACTCACAGCAACAGAGGATACTCCTGTTTTTCAAAAACTTTTTGATTTCGAAACCTATGAGCAAGACGGGCTTGCAGCCAGGCACTTGATCAATTTGCTATTACTCAGCATAGTAATCAATTTGGTCGTTGCAACGTGTTGCTTTTGTTGCTTTGGTTGTCTGTGCGGATGTTGCGGTATGTTCAAGAGTCTTCGAAGACTGTTCTGTTGTTGCGTGGTAACCAAATGCCGGCAATATGGCGCCGAGGACAGAGAAAAAACAAAAAAACTAAAGTGGAAGAAACGATGCAGAAAGCATAAAGCGTACAAGATCACTAAGTGAATGCGAATTAACTGTGATTACTTGTGCTGTATCCATATTTTATTGCAAAAGACGTTACTGAAAGGATAATAAAATTAGTCTAAAAAATTGGATTAGAACATCGCTACTCAAATTTAATAGAAACTGGTCTTAGGTCTTTCTAAAGAATACGCCTCATCATTATGTAGATTAGTTGGCCCATACAAGCTAAAAACGTTTGTTGTCACTTGCATTTTATATGAGTAAAATATGCAAATAAACCTATTAACTGCTTTTAATTACCAATACCACTTTTAAAAAGCAACTCTACAAATTATTCTGTCCATAAAAATGACTTATTTTACATAATTTACCGGTATTATTTCGCACAACAGTTATTGCTCCCTGCAAGGTTGTACACATAGTTTTCTAAGTTAGTTTGGCATTTTTATTACCTTCAGCGCAGCTCTAGATACGCTAACCGTCCTCGAAACGTACCAGTTCCTTAAGCAGCTACTTTGTAAATGAGCAAGACATAACTTTGTGCTAAATTCTGCCTCATAAACGTATCAAGACTAGTTAACTATTTACCATAGCATTCTTTATAACAGTATAGTTAATCAGTGTTCTTATTTTTAAATGATAAAAATATCACATTAGTCTTATTACAAATTTATTGAGGGCATTTTGCATATTTCATTCTTATCACATCGTTGCTAGAGCGTTACAAGTTTAACTTTAGCATCCCTATCACGAATATTTCCCTTTTTTCTATTCCTATTGTGTTAAATTTCTTATAATCATGATCCTACAGTCAAGTGGCAAAGTATCAACGAAAAATCACCCTTGTTGGTATAATGAAGCAATAATTTAAATGATCTTCGTTTTTTACCACCCAAGTTACAAAAATATTTACCTGCATTGCGATGTTCCTTCAAATACCACATCATAACAGTGTTTAGGGACCAGCATTCTGCCTCGAACAGCATATAAAAATTTTGATGATCACTGTTAAGCGTATCTACCTCTGTGTTTGCTGTAAACGGCTGTTTTCTGCGTAAAACTTCGTGTTATCCAGAAATTTGCGCTAGATATCAATGAGATGAAGGCATTGTGACTCATTCAAATGATATTAACTCGATATAACACATATGGCAAGTTGAAAAAACATAATTGGAATATTAAAGGTTTTATTACCATCTATCAGATATCATAGTAAGAAAGAGGAAGCCGCACTGTAAACCAAAATATGAACCTCTTATTCCTAGCCAAACAACTTCTTCCTCCTCTTTATATCCTCCAGTGCCGCAAGGAAATGTTTCTTACCTATCACAAGCTTTTCGTTCATAAAATCGCTTTTTAGAGCAAGTAACGCTGATTCCCTGACTAATCCTGCAATATCAGCACCTGTGAAGCCATCCATATCAATTCCCTCTAGGTCAAAAGATTCTACCGGCATATTTCTCACACATTTCCTCAAGATGT
The DNA here is from genome assembly GCF_000192795.1 of Vavraia culicis subsp. floridensis. Taxonomy (NCBI): domain Eukaryota; kingdom Fungi; phylum Microsporidia; family Pleistophoridae; genus Vavraia; species Vavraia culicis. The sequence goes on along the minus strand of NW_007360622.1, from coordinate 64,046 downwards.
CAACCTGCTCGTCTTTTGCGGGCAGCGGCACCTCAATGATCTTATCAAACCTACCTGGTCGCAGAATAGCACTGTCAAGAGCATGCATTCTATTGGTTGCTCCAACAATAAACACCTTTCCTTTATCATCAATGCCATCGAGAAGCGTCAACATCTGGTTGACAATACGTGTCTGAAAATCGTTGTCGGTTCTTCGACTGCACAACGAATCGATTTCATCAAAAAAAAGGACGCATGGCTCCTGATTCTTCGCCCTATTAAAAATGTCTCTCATTTCCTTTTCCGTGTCTCCAACATACTTGTTTACCAGCTCAGGACCACGCACACTTATGAAGTTGCAAAATAGCGTGTTGGCAATCGCTCTAGCTAGCATTGTCTTTCCGCATCCGGGCGGACCATACAGCAGTATACCAGATGTTCGTGATATACCCATTCGTTTAAACTTATCAGGGAACTGCAATGGCAAAAGAATGTTCATTTCGATTTCATGTTTAACCACTGATAGCGCTCCAATGTCATCAAGTGTGATTTTGTTCTCTCCGGCCAAATTTTGTAGAAAGTCCTCTATTTCGACCTGTCGATTGTTCACAATCGCTGATGATGCGGCGGACACACACAAATTGTGCAAATCAATGGGCATGTGACCTGGTGTGAGCTTAGCAAGTTCGCTGAAATTGATGTTATCAAAGTTTTTGAGCACAAAAGACTCCAAGATATTTCTCCGGTCGTTTTCATCTGGTATTTTCATAGAAATCTCATCAGAGACCATCTTTGGAATGTTCTCAGCAATAAATGCCCTGGACTGACAGGAAAAAACCGTCAAAATTTTCTTCATACGCACTTTCTCAGCATTCTTTTCTATTTCGTGCAGAACCTTCTCTTTCTCGTTCGTAAGCTGATTACTTACGTAGAGCAGGCACGGCTCCATATCCAAAGCCTTTCTGTATGCATCACTAACATCCTTCTCGTTATCAATGTAGCTCTCAAGAAAGTTTATGTTGTGCTCAACACAGACAGATTTTAGAAAGAATCTTTTGCCCGTATTCTTTGCTCCCACCAATAAGATTGATTTCCTTGGCACCAGATTGAAACGCGCATATTCTGATGTTCCGAGAAGAGGGCTAACTATCGACTTGTGCACAAAAGGCTTCAGATATGACAAGTGCTTGAGAGAAGTGAAACCCGGATGCACAGAATCTATTTTGTTTTCCTCCTTCAAATGTTCTTTTATGTATAATTCAGACATTTTAGAACGTGCCAATGGCATTTTTTTTGGAACGAATGTCATTGAGTGGGGTGAAATATCAAAAAATTTCATAACTGCAAAAATACCAACAAAGTTCGCTGACATGCCTAAAAAGATGTTACAGGTTCAACACATAGATTTAACTGTTATTTGTTAAAAAATGCATTCTGCTGTTTCAATTTTACGCACCCTATATGAGCGACTATTGGACATAATCCAGTATAGTATCAAATATGCGATGAAATGAAGCGTTAAGATAACCAAATTTTTACTTTTTATACGCCTTTTTTACCAACTCGCTGTGTTTCATCATCTCCTTTCTCACCGGTTCTACAATAACATTCAACATTTCACCAATCGCAATTTTAAGATCCAAGGGATGCACTTTTCTCTCCACAAATATTTTCTCCAGCATTTCATAGTTCCCGAATTCTAATTCTTTCCCATCCTCGCACTTAATCATAACCCGTTTACCAAGGATGTTGAACACCGGGAATATCACATGTTTCAGAAGCGGCAGAAGACCTGTATCGATGTTTCCCTCTTCACAAAAACACTTCTTTATCTTGTTCTTGATCGTCTTTTCATCATCCATGAAGTCAATCTTCGAATTTATGTCTGATGCGCTCATTTTGTCACCGTTCAGTCCCGGTACCATAAAATTCATCAGGTGGATTCTCTTCTTGTATCCCAGCTTAGGCAGATACTTCATTGCATACGTGAAGATCTTCCGCTGGTCAAGACCGCCAAACTGTATGTCCACGTCGAGATACTCCTCATCGAGCGCCTGCATGCTGGGATATATCAACGAACTGATGAGCGGATTGTCAAGCTGTTTGACAACGCTTGCTCCCGCCTTCCTGGCATCTCTTTCTGATGTCAATGAACATATTTTGTACAGATCAAGCGTGTAATTCTTCCCTGTTTGGAAATCGCTTCCCTTCACAAGTGTAAAACCCTTTGTCACGTTCAGCATTTTTAGCGTTTCAGTTATTAAAAGCTTATAGTACTCCGTTCTGCTATCTATTTCATCGAAATTCGCTTTGAGATTATCCAGAAATGCGTGTATATCAGCCAAAAGTATCTTCACCTCGCATCCAGCATCGATAAAATCTTTTATCTTCAGGAGAGGCAGGAAATACGCAATATGCGGTTTTCCAGTTGTAGCTGTTCCCCAGTACACACTAGGATCCTTCCTGTCTATGATATTCCGCAAATCGTCTGATCCTAAAATCTCCTTCAAGTTTCTTGTGATTAGATAGAATTTTTCTTCTTTGGAAAGCTTGTTCATTCTCAGCCTCGAAATATTTTTAATGGGGTTAAATCATACGATTTAATAACACGTTAGATCGAATAAACGTAGCACTGTGCTTCACAGCCAATCGATATGCCTCATCTACTCATTAAAACAGAAATTCCCAGCTAATTTCAGTAATTTTCTAAACGTTGTGGTTTCCACCTCTGTTAGTTTTTTACCACCGTCTTCGTTTGCATCTGTAAACGAATAAAACTTGTTTATCTGTCAGATGTAATTTAATGCACCTTTAAATCATCACTATTTCCTGCACCTACCTGCTTTCTTGCGCTGTGCGTTTTTCGTAGGGCTTCGAAAACTATTTTTGATTGGGCACCATGTTTTTTATATCTAGCTCGTAAAATTGGATGAACATGTTTTTACAAAATGGATTGACCAGTAATTTTTAATTATTGGTCATATAAACCTGTGTAGTGAAACTATTTCAAATTTTGGATGAGCAAATAAAATCAGAGAAAATGACAGCTCGTATTGACAACAGCTAATTCTTTACACTCAATACACGTGTTTGCGACTGAGAATACGAGACGGCTGCCGATAAGAGTGTAGAGTCAGAGGCATCGCGATTGAGAGAATATCGTTCAACATGATTGTTTGCCATGCAAAACGCTATCACTGACAGGATGGAAGTCATAGAGACAAAAATATATGTATGACGAAAAAAAGATTATTAAATATGTTTTTTTAAAAAGAATAAAAATATCAAATAGTACTCGATCACAACCGATTTGTATCTCAAAAAATAGTACGTTGTGATGGAAGACCCTGCAATTTATTAAATTTTGCATCATAATCTTATAAAAGAACGTACTAGCGATCAATTCATCATTTTATTCTTTTGTGAGCGTGTTTTTTCCGCTTGACATTCTTCACTTCTTTATTTTTCTTCAATCTGCTCATTCTCTTCATTTTTCTTTCATCTTTGAATCTTCTTCTTCGCTCCAGTTTCTCCTCTTTTGTAAGAATCCCGTTTTTTGTGAACTGACCGTCGTTTCGAGGATGTACATCCTTTTGTGTGCTATTCGCCTTATTCTTGTCGTACAACGGCTTTGCACACATGCTCGTCTTATGACCATCACACAACTCTAGCAACCGACCCGTATCAAACCCCAATTTGTTAATCTCACACCCTTTGATATCGAAATGCATTTCCTTGCCGGTAACGTGTTCATAAACACTTCTTATGCTTTCCACCTCGATTCCTTTTCTCTCGAAGAATTTGCTGACATTCGCAATATCATTCACCAAAAATACATCGGCATACACGTGTGTTACATCAACACTCTGTCCAACATCTATCACATACACCTTGCTATCATAATATAACAGATTATACTCTGACAGATCGCAATGTATGAGCTTGGCATCTCTGTACATCCTTGCGATCAGATCTATGACCTCACGATAAATTTCTACAAAGTCTACGTTCTGTAAATCTTTCAGTTTGGCAGCAATATGAGTTTCACTGCCGATCAATTTCATGATTATTATGTTTCTTTTCAGATATAACGGCTGAGGTGCCGGAATATTGCTATTATTTAGTCTTGTCAAGTTGCGTACTTCTTTCTCCGCCCAGGTTTTGATCAGTTTTCTAGGATTGGAAACTCTGAAATTTTTGAACCGTATTTCGTTCGTAATGTATACGTTCCTATTTCTGAATTCGAGAATTGACGTCCTAAAAATTTTTATGGCCACGTTTTCTTCGCCAGAAATCGGAAGCAGCACCGAATCCTTTGTGACTGTATCATCAGTCCTGCCTGCATCTGCTATGTCGTCGTGAATTTCTGTCTCAGTATCGCTTCTTTTTATGAATTTGCACTTTGGTGTTCGCCTAATTTTTGCTTTGTATATGTTCGCCTCCTTTCCACTACTGATACATCCCTCGAGATCGAAGAGAATATTCCTCTTCTGCAGTTTTTCCAGTATTATGAGGGTTTTACTGTCAAGTACCCTGTCTTTTGTAGCTCTGTCCGATTTATCTTTGTGTGTTTTTACCGGTTTAACGAATGGCGCATCCATGTTAAGGATGGGAAATATTTTTTTATGAGCTTACAGAGTAAGCTGCAGAAGAAAACTTCCTTGTGTATGTGCAAAGGTAAATAAACACGCTTTAAAACAACAAATAAACTACTCACAACTTGTAAACAGTGAGGATGTTGCTGTCCTTTCTAACCGATAAAAACAGTAATTACACACTTTGCACATACATTAGCTGATGCTGTCTACGTCCTGTAAGCATTAAAAACGTTCTTTTAGTTCTTATTTGGGAACGTACCACTAAAGTTACTGCTCTTTCTCATGTCAGCAACAAATAAACTGTTTTGATACGATAGCTGTGATCTCACTCAAAGGAGAACTTGGACAAAATAATGAAGAATAATATGTCCTGTGTGACAGAACCACACCACTGCCAATACCAACCTTGTAAAATCAGAGTGTTTAATTTCTTATGCTACTTTTAATGCTCTCATAAAATACGCATCCTCCTGCTTCATCCTCTCTATAAATCTCCTTCATAATAGAAACTAAACTACTGCAGTCTTCGTATTCGACTTCAATGTCCAGCTCGCCCAACTTTTCGAACAGGTAATTTTGTACACATTCAACTTCATTCCCATCCATAATCTTAGATACGATGCTATTCCCTAATTCTTGTACATCCTCTTCATCGGTGAACGTTTTAATAATTTTTATCAGCTGTGAATTGTCAAACGCAAAGCTCAGCTTTTCCTTGGCACTTTCCATGAGGACAAAAGAAATTCAAAGTAAAAGCAGATTTAGAGAGCGGTCACCACAAATAATAATATAAGCGTAAAGATTTAAACATAACAGACAGCAAGTGCAGGAAGAGTCCTTTTCTGCCTATCACATGGTAGTGCACCATTTCCGCAGAACAGCACATTAGCGAACATAAACTTTTAATACATCATCATTCAACACAAATTGATATTACAGAAGCACCCAAACAGAACAGTGTATTACTATACTCCCAGTCATGCCCGCCTTTCAGTATCAAATTGAAGTTGTTATCGTAGCTTTTCAGAAAACCCTTAACTTCTCTTCCACCAATCAATTTAACGATTACCGCTTTGTCTATGTAATCGTTTAGATCGTCTACCAGGAACTTTTTCAAATTGTTCGCCATTCGCTAAGGGTGGGCAAAACGAAGGGAAATCTTGGAAAATAATCGATGTGTGCTAAAGGCACATGAATGTAATGCGCACCGCTGCTCACGGGGTTACTAAAACTATTTGTAACGGTAAATATGTGGAGACAACTACCATGGCACGATTTATTAAGCCTTATTTTCCTTTGTAATACAGCAAATATTAGTGAGCAGTTATATCCGTTCACGAGATCTAAATTATTTGTCTTTTACCAGGACAACTGCAACTTTTTATTATTCGAAATAAATCCTTGTAAATCTGCAAACTCTGCTATTTCATACAGCATCTGCACACCGGACACATATTGCTCGCGCAGTTCTGCCAGTACTTGTTAATACACTCCTCATGGAACATATTACGGCACGTATTGCATTTATGGTTTGCTGGACCCCGTGTTGAATACACATCACAGTGACAAATCAGGCAAATTTCACAGATTTGTATCATAACGTGGGCGGTACAGCGTTTTCTCTTGAGTAGAACAATCTCTGACTGTGTGATTGAAAGCAAATGTTCGACATGTCAGGATAAGATGGCAAAATTAGGATGGGCGTTGAGCGATTTAAATTAACTCAAGGAATGACTGATGAGCACCTATTTCGTACTTTTTGAGGATAAACAACATGTTTTATCCGGTGCTAGCTTCATCATGTCTTCTATCATAGGACCAATCAATTGATTGACATGGCATTCCTGATTTTATGGGCAACTCACTGCAATAAAGAACCAAAGACACGATAATTGGAATGGAAATGGCTGTATTATATATGAATAGAGCCATGGTAAAGATAAATGCAGTATCAAACTACCAACACCATGCTGTTATGGCATGGAACATATCAAAATTAGCCGTATCATAATTTGACACCATCACAAGCTACAAGGCGCATGCCGTCTGTGTTGTTTGCAGAAAATTTATTTTTTTGCGCTTGCTCAACGAATAGAATCGATGGCAGCAATGTTTATAAAAAGTAGAAATTTTATATGCGTGTTGCTCTAACAATAATTTGTTGTATGTGTAATCCAGAGAATCAACAGAACACGGCGACAAGATTAGTGTAACACGCTAGTGATAGCATGAACGCAATCTTTTAGTACTCGTGGATCTTCAGTGTTTGGGACTTTCTACAGTGGAGTTAAAAACATGGAAATGAGAACGATAAATTGCACTAAAAGACACGTTTAAAGACCAAAAATACTTTTTATATCAGAAATTTGCAACTAAATTGATATGTCTGGTGATAAATCCGGCAGCTACGCTCCAACATTATGCTTTAGCAATAAAACCTTCCAAACGACAACATTTTCACGTGAATGGCACCATTCCTGCATCTCTTCGCCATAGAAGAATAAAAACTCGTCATCATGTCATTCTGTTCCGCAATATCAGACCAGCTGTTTCCAAACTTTTCAATTTGCTTACACCACAGTACCAACGATCAATATTGCTGCCAATTTATGGCAAACCAAAATCTTTTTCACCACCATTCTGGTTCGAAAGCAGATTTATATTTCGTTAAGAGCCATTAAAATTTACTTCAACCACCTCAGACATACCTGCACCAATTTCACTGCAACCGTCTGCGTACTTACCTTCAGTTATTTCATCATATTTCTACAAAACGGGCACAGAAAATTCTTGCTGTGCGTCTGGTATTTGTCAACGCAATTTACGTGGAAAATATTTTTACAGGTTTTACACTCATAATCAGGTAATCGATCCTTCATATCCACGATGTAGTAACAGATCAAACACTCCTTTCGACCCATCATTTTATTATCAAGGTTGATTTTCCATAGCCCCAAAACCTCTACGTATCGGTTACTTATTTCCAACAATTTGTTCAACTTTAAAATGAACTTGTCCTTCCTTAATGTAGTTATTGTTGGTCGTTTATTGTTGTGTATTAGTATTTTGCACTGCAGGTCCTCGTTATTTATGAAGTAGGTTGCAATCAATTCATATCCGTTCGTTACTTTCAACAGCTTGAGCTTGACGTTGTACAGTTTGTTCATCACTTCTCTTTTTATGCACGAGTCGATTTTTATTGTGTCGTTCGTGAGGAATGGCAGCAGGGAGGGAAAGTTATAGGCAAATTCTTCTCTTACGCACTTAAACAGGGATGACCGCTGCTGTACAAGAAACTTACTCAATTCCACCTGTTTGCGACCCCTTGACCTATTTTCACTATCATTCAAAACGGATAAGCTGTTGACCTCCTCGATGTTTATATTTCCGCTGATGCCTTTACCTCGACAGCTTATCATTTTTTCTAGGAAAAGGACAGTCGATATGTTCCGTATTTTGCTCACACTCCTGATGAACACGTAGTACCACACATTATCTTCAAAATGATTGATAACTTTCATCATTGTACTATAGCTCAGCTTGTTCTTCATTTTGGTATACGTATTGAAAATATCGTTGCTCAATCTTTCAATAACCTTTTCCAATTCATAATGTTTATTTCGCTTGAAATATCTCACTCGTAATAATTTGTCTCTTTTGATAAAATTCAGGTTTATCCTTAATTTACTGAGGTTTTCATTCTCAATATAATGCGGTTTGATAACAAAATTGTTTACGAGGTAAATTTCCTTCTTCTTGCTGTGCAGGACAGTAAATTTAAAGTAGCCCGACTTGATTATACGGTTGACCACCCTGATATAGCACATCTTCCTATAACTTAGGGGAAGTGTGCTGACATAATCATGCGTAACCATACTCTCACATTCTTCGTAGAAATCTACCGCAGCATCCAAATCATCATGAAAATATTCTTCGCAACCACAGTCACCTGTCGGTAAAACTCCGTTTTCCAACTCCCTGTATGTATAAATTTTATCATCATTGTTCCTGCTGTGGATAAATTTGCATATGCTCAGACATTCGTTAACATCATCACTCGTACAGAATACTTTGTTAACACCTAGTTCTTTTATATTTTCTTCTTTTATCTCAACTTTATTTGCATTCTTCACATTTAACATAATGTTGATAATTTTTAGCGACTCAATGAATTGAAAATGCTTGCACGTCTTCCTCAGTGCCCGTAATTTTTTATATGTTTGACATGAAAACGGTTTTACATGACAGGTTCGATAAAAAAACGAGTTTGACAACGAATCATTCGAGGTATAAAAAACTGAATTATTAAATTTGAAGGTTGAGAGCATCCAAAAAATATCCTTCTCATTGATACAGAAGCGTATTACAAACTTATGATCAAGATAGTTCAGGAGCAGATCTTTCGTATCAATACCATAGCTAGCACAAGAAATATCATTATTGTCCAAATACTTCCTGTATAAACACGGAAGCACCAGGATTTTCGGAATATTTTCTCCCAAAACCTGCTTCTCACCGCCAATTATTAGCCTGCCATACTCCCTTTGTTGTTCTTCTGTGAGCATATGCACCAGCTCCTCATCGACATCCTTCAAATTTGTTATCAAATCGGGATATCGTCGATACAACACCTTGTCCCGGAAATATTCCTGGTGTTCCACAAAAAACTTTTTGTCTATCACCTCTATCGCTGCATCTAAACAGCTATTAATGGTTTCTAAAGTTGTTGAATCGCAGGAGCTTATCGTTTGTACCTTTATTTTCAACAAATTACTTCTGACCAGGATTTGCTGCAAATTCAACTTACAAAGCGTGTATATCAGCGGATCAGCGTATAATACAATATTGCACCTTGATACATCATCATTATTTGCAAAATCAAAGCATTCTTTGGAATTATTGTAAGTGAAGATGGTTTGATCGTGACTACTTTTTGCACTAACACATGTTTTGCTATATGCGTCTTTTTTATGGTAGGAGAAGTTCGGAGCTTTATCTTCATCCCTTAGAATTAGGTTTCCAAGCATCAAACTTAAATTTTCTTCGGAATTATATTTGGACACAATGTCTTTCATCAGATAAACCAAGAACTCGTTGACCTTATCAAAGCTGCATTGTTCGTTCAAAACATCAAAATCATTAAAATGCTCAAACACATTGCAGTATTCAACAGATTCGTTGATGTAGTACAGGACAACATCACGCTTTTCGCCATTCTTCAGCTTGCACATGATGTATTCAAACACATCTCTGCGAATAACTTTCATTCTGCTGTACTCCAACTTATAGTTTTCGTCCACATACCTTACACCTTCAAGATTTAGATACCGACATTCTCCATAAAACTGGACCAGCTCAACGGGTAATCTACGATTTTGGATTATTTTGTATTTTATATCAATTAAAGACGGATTTGTGACAGAAATAACAACTTCAGGAATTGGAAGATGCATTTTGATGAGAATGAACACAACCATCTTGTAAATCTCAGCATTGTTACAATCCAATGTCTGTATCATATCTCTGAATTCATCGGAAATGTTGTGGTCCACAAGTTGCCCTGTTTCATCGCTTTTATATACGAATTTCTTGATCAACTCCGTACAATTGTACCGTAAAAGAGTGTAATGCGCTTTAAGTACCATAACGCTGTCATTTTTATCGACCTCTCTCATAATGTTACCGCATTGTTTTAGGTCCACCTTGTCCAGTATCACCGAATTATACTTGTCATTCCTGTCCTCAAGAAAATTAACAAACCAGTAACATAACACATCATGACAATCATTGTAGTCCAAAACTAAAGCTAGCAGCCGTGTGCTCTCCCTTCTCAGCTCTCCTCGTATGTTTTGCACGATAACATCCTTCAAAACAGACATGTTTGATTGAACAGGAAGCGACGAGAACGATTCAAACAAGGACTCAAACGCTTTTCTCCGTGTTGCTACGCTTTTCTTGTTTAACCTCTTTACGATTGAATAGAAATTTTCGTCGAATTCTGGATTGTCACTGAAGATGTTCATCAGGAGGGGGTCACCAAAATGTGAGTTTGTATATTTGGACCAGAAAAATGTGCTTTTTAGATGTTGTGATACGAGCAGATGGATAAATCTTTCTTGGTGAACAGAAGACGAAGGACAGCGATGCATAAAACCGAGAATGCACCGAATAGAGCCTTGTACGTTAGAAGAAAGTATGTTATCGTGTCGCACCTGCCAATCACAGCAAATGTTTTATTCGCGCGTAATGAAATGTAAAAAGACTGCAGTATAGACCAGTACTCACCAAAACATTAAGAATGTTGCTGTAAATATGTATCCATATCATATTTTCGCAATGATGCGATATAAAACACATGGCCAAGATATTTACTTTCATATTTAGTTTGATCTAAAAAACACGAATCTCAATCACAATGGATAAAACTACAGTTCATTTCGCAGGGGTATCACTACATTATGTAACGTACAAGCTTAATACATCTTGGCTGAACGTGGAAAATATCCGTAGAACCATATCAACGCTGTAATAACGATTTACATACCAATTATATCCTGATTATCAAAAATTATAACTTGGCAATGGTAAAAACTGTAACGATATTGTAATTTAACTTTATCTAGTTATTTCTTCACTCTCTTCCTGCCCGTGCCCTTGTCATCCCGTCTTACTTTCCTGTTGTTATTTTTACTGTTATTTCTCTTCGTATGTTCAATTCTTCTTATCGCGTTTCCCATTCTTTTCCTCTTCTCCTTGCCATTTGTCGGATGCTCATTGGTATCTTTCACATCTTTTTTAAATTCTGACAGCTTACGCCCTTTTTCCTTCACCCTCATTAGAGCAGCCTCGCTTGCTTTCTTGAGATTCTCCAATCTTGCAATCTCATTTTTGGACTTGAGCAAAGGACCTGTGTGGCCCTCTAACGGCAATTTGTAAGTTATCTGCGCCAAAAGGTGTTTGGCCTGTGATTTAAAGTGTTCCTCACGCGTAAACTCATTGTTCGGATCAAATTTAAGCTCTCTCGACTGTGCTTGTATCGGCACTGGCATGTTCTGTGGGCACATTTCTGGGAGGGTGTTAAAAAAAATTTTAGCCAGCGAAAATGTCACTGTGTAATATCGGCAGAATGGAGTGATTGCTACTCATAAACCAAGTAATTTTACGACTTTCTCGAGGTTCAAATGTAAATATATCGTGTCATATTATAACATTCCGATCACACACTCATGGACACCTCTTGCTGATCAGATATTGCCATGAGTGCATCAACTACAACACGCAAGCCACTCATAAAAGGTTCATTTCTGCGCATTGCTATGTTATATGTTAAAATCTTGTGTATTTACCAGCAATATTTCTTCTATGGACACTTCGATTCCACACTTTCTGGAAGTAATATAAAATTGACAGTGAAAGTAGATAATTGTAACTGTGCTGATGTGACGAGTTAATGTTCAAATTATGTAGCAAAAGCTGCTCATACATCATTTTAAACTATTCTTTCGTATGATGTGTTGCGTTTGAGGTTGTTGATGTTGGCAGATCTTTTCAAATAACTTTCAATCAGTTTTTTAAATCGAACCATTTTATGTGTCAAAACATTATTTTACAAATTTTTACCTGTTACACACCATCGTAAGATACGTTCATTCTCTGAATGGAGAAAAGAACTTGCATAGTTTGGTATTGGACAGGACATGAGATCGGCGTATTGAATTACCAACTTGGTGTGCTATTAGAAGATTTAATGATCAGCTATCAACATTATTGTCATAAGAATTGTATAAAACTGCTAATATGATAAGTTATGGGAATAATCGAGTGGTCTCATGGATGTAAAAAATATTTTCTTACCTATTTCTGGATCATCAAATAGACAATGTGCGTTCTACATGGCATGATTTGATGTTCTGTTGACTAAAATATACTTTACATGGTTATTTAAACTTTGATCTATGGCACATCCTCTGTGTAGTATTTTTCAATAGAAAGCGAGATAGTGTTCGTCTCTGCTTATCTTCGAATATTCTAATAAACATATCACGTTCTGCTAATACTCATCAATTTTGACATCGATAACACGCCTTGGCTTGTCTCAGAAATAAATTGATCTGTGGCAAGGACCCCATGGATCCTACATTGATAGCACATGGAGCTGAAGCAAAAATATACCTGGTGAATGACACCATAATTAAATATAGAACACCGAAGAGCTACAGAATACCAGAGATAGACATTGATATACGCAAGAAAAGAACGGTGACGGAGAAAAAGATTTTAGAGCGATTGGCTGCCAATCAGATTGACGCACCCAGATTGTTAAAAATGGATGAAAACAACGAGCAGTTTGACAATAAAACCACGATTTGCATGTCAAACATACCAGGAATGAATTTGAAGGATGTTGTTATATGTTTGGAACATCGCGAGGGGCAGCCCATCCACGGTCTTACATTATCGCTTCCCGACATTTTTACCAACTTGGGCCAGCTTGTTCGGAAAGTACACGCATGCGGCATTGTGCATGGTGATTTGACCACAGCAAATTTCATAGTCGCTGATAACCTGATTCATATAATTGATTTTGGCCTATCGTATTTCTCAGGAAAGGACGAGGACAGGGCCGTTGATCTTTATTTGCTAGAGAAGGCTGTCCGAACAGTGCATCGTGATGATTACATGGTGTGGTTCTATGATGGCTATGGAATTAAAGAGCAAATATCACTGGAGAAAAGATTGAGTGATGTACGAAAACGGGGACGTAAGATTGGCATGTAGTGCAGGATCAGATCATTAAAACACACGTGTTAAAATAGTTTATATGGCTACATTGATGTGATCTTTGTTAACAATCTATTTCATAGTTCTTGTCAACGGTAGCACACGTACTTCGGTGCAGGCCATGATTGCAAAATTTGTTTAATCTTGTTTTTACCGCAGATTGCACTCACCAATACCACCTCGACATCAAAATCAGAATTAGCAGATCATTTCAAGTCACTCAACCGTGTCACTCCTTCAACAAAACGTAGAACATTGAAAAACGATCTCAAAATGAAAAATACAAAAAACACGAGCGTTACCTTCCCGTTCACGTTTCTGTACGTTTCTAGGTACAATAACATATGATACACTCCTGTTCCGGCACACAGTGAAACGAGAACTACTATGTTGTAGTATATTTTAAGCAACCTCAGCTTTGGATTTTTGTGCGAAACGTTTTCCGCCATCGCATTCGCGAAGAGCATCAAATGCGAGATCAAATCGACAAACAGCGCTACTATGAGAATTGTTGATGGCGCCCTCTCCAATATCTTGCACACTATAATGGTGGTGCTCGTGAGATCGGTGTACATATCGAGACAGGCACCTAGCCTGCTGGTTTGCCTGTAGTATCGTGCAATTGAACCGTCAATTAAATCAAATGATATTGAAATAGAATAAACAAGCAGAAAAAAATTGTTGTCGAGGAATATGCTCAGAAACAAGAGGATGATGCGGATGTAGCTGATTCGGTTTGGAATGTTAAAGAGGACATCTGTGTTCATCCTTGTGATGGGTAAAATTTGTGTACAAAAATGGAAAAATACGTAATTACTGTTTTAATTAACTTTTGAGACCCAATTCCCATGTATGGAAAAGAATGCCATATAACCTAAGTGTATCGATAATAATTGTGTGGTTATTTGACGATGATTTAATTAATCAGTAACTGCCGGTTTTGCAACTTTGATATAACAAATACGTTCTTCTCATTGCGGTTTTGAAAACTATTTTTTATGGGAACGGTGCAGCCATGCTTGATACGATCTATGTAGTCATTTTCTGCATATGAGATGCTTGTTTTTGGATGATCTGTGGATTAATCCTCGATTCAGCAAAAATTTTTGTCGAATGGATGGTATTCGGCTGAACAGGAATTATTTACAATATTGTCTCCGTTAAAATATAAAAAATTCTTTCTTGATGATGTAATCTCGTTCGCACGATGTTGACGGCAATCGATCATTGATCACGTCCGATGCGCAAATGTTATACAGAGAACATCTTTTTTTGAAGTAACATATAAATTTGGCTAAGTTTGTTCATGAAATTATTTATAGTTTTAGATTGTATGGTGAAGTATCAATCGTGGTTAATACCACTTATCAATTATTTAATTACAGCATCAAATTTATTCTGATCATCTAGCCGCTCTTTAGCAATCAACTTTGGTTGCTGTGCATGTTTATCGAAAAATAACATAAATTTTGCCATTTGCTGAAATATGCCGTAAAGATGAGTATGCCCAGGCCATAATACATATCAAATGTAATAAAGATGTTTATTTATAACGCTTATCAAGTGTACTACTCTAATGAACACTCTATACCGTTTTTTCTAAGGATCTCTCTGAATTTTCCAAAATACAAGTCTGTCTTCTCTTCATCATCATTCAAAATAGCGAACAGTAAATCCTTGGTCAGGTAAAACATGCTACAATGTTCGTTTGATAGAGAAATTTTCTTCTGTGTGCACCGATTTAGGAGCTCAAGGGCCTCGTCAACGCTGCGCTTCATTTTCAGGCAATCCTTGGTTATTCCCAATATAAACTCATCTATCTGCTCTCTTGAACGCACGTTTTTCATCCGAGAGCCTTTCAATGTCAAGTTTTCTTTGTGCAAACGATTAATCTCCTCAACAAGCCTAGGATTATCATTTTTTAGGCAACGCTTTTTCAATTTCTTGACCTGCAATTTCAAATCACTTATTTGCGATTGCGAGTAAAGTTTTTGCGTCTGGTAAATCAACTTAAGCTTTTCGTAATCCAACTTGGCAAGCTCATTCTGTTTCATATTACCAGAATTTTCATCAATCGCTTTTTCCAGAATAGCAGAAAGATTCTTAACATTATAATTATCAGATTTAAAAGGGTCTTGGCCGTTACTCGAGCCAAAACGTTGTTTGCTGGCGCTTTCAGCATCGAATGCGTTCATTCTGTTACCATTAATTGCACCATCCTCAGTTTTGTTCAGACCGTTCTGTGCATCGTGTGCCCTGTGCTTTGCTTTCACATCAGAACCTTCGACCTTGAATTTAACGGCACTGCTAATCTCATCCTTTGGTATGGCTTGATTTATATGTGTCTTGCCAACATCGCTTAAATTCCTGAGACTCATGTCCTTATACTTATTCATGATTGCACTAGCCTGCACAGGTTCACACCCATCTTTCATTATGTTCTCCAATTTGTCCACAGTAGTAAAAAGACCATGCCCTCTCCCGCAACTAAAATATCTTATTCCATTGATACATCCATCATTCTTCCCCAACGGTGCCTGCAATTCTATTCCAACATATTCTGCTTCCTTGCCATCCAATTTACCGATATATCTGATGGTTCCCTCTCCTTTGCCTGGAAAATATATTTTGTCATTCATTTTCATCGCTGCTGGGCTGTTCTTGTTTTGGAGGTGTAATTTTTGGTGCCCCTTTAATTTGGTGGCACGTGTAAAACGTGCAAGTTGCAATACCATGAATGTGTGGTGCAGCATTGCATGGAAAAACTGGGTTAATATGTAAATTTGACTTTCAATACCACGTTTTTTTGCATTTTACCACTAAAAGAGCTTATAGCGTTCAAAAGAATGCGTTTATGATGTAAAATATGTGTCAAGTAACGAACATTCTGTTCTTATGACGCGAAACAAATAAATATTAGCAGATGAACCTAGTAACCAAATATTTTTAAATTTGTTGACCAAAATACGTTGGCAGTACCGAATACTACCGTATTTGTCAAGAAAGGTGTTTCTTTCCGGTCTAGAGCGTTTTTCCACGGTAATCTGTTCGCAATGCTCCATTTCAAGCCGCATATAACATTTTTGAAAAATTGTATCCCATAGAATGCAGGACGCCCTGATAATATTTGGTGTTCCAAAAGACACAGATATCAAAACAATATCCTCATTTCTCACCGAAGACAACACCATACGGGGAAACGACTTCCTCATAGTAATGGCACCGCTAAACATGGTGAACAAACTAAAAGAGCAAAATGCCGCGCCGTCGCAGCTTCGTAAAACGTACGAAATGTGCACCATCAAAGATTTGGAGTGCGAGGATGGTAATCGTGTGCAGCTTGAGCAGATAAAATACGATCCGCTAAACAACGAGCTATTTCTGCTGCAGTCGGAGAACATGTCATACATTTTTCTCAACGATTTTACGGGTCAGCTCGTTAAGAAGGCGCAGTTCAAGGGGCCTATAACAGTCTCAAACACCGGAAAGTTTATCGTTCATTGTTCGTGCATTTATAGCGGGTCTGAATGGCTTTTTTACGGTTTATTACCGAAAGGAAACGTGGTGTTTTCGTACGATGACAGGTATCTTATGGTGGAAATGGGTGAAGGACTCGTACGTATTTATGATACTAAGACACTGCAATTTACTGTGCACGAGGATGTAACTAGGGCGTTATTTGGGCAGGGCATTGCTGTGCTCGATCAGTTGGTTGTTGAGCTGGATAAGGGTTCGCTTGAATCCTACAAGAATCTGATTCACGGGTACGGACCTGAGGGTCTAGCAATGAGAAACAGCAAGAAGCATGTCGAAAAAGAAAAGCGGGTCTCTAAGCACGATATAGCGGAGCAAACCGAGTGTGATGAGAAAAACATCGGAGAGGATAGCGATAAAAACGAAATTGAAAGTAGTACAGAGTCTGAACCTTCTGGCAAGAACGAAAATGAATCCGAAAGTAACTCGGTGCTGGCTGACTGGTTGGACTCAGACACAAGTGCAGATATTGTGTCTGATCAGGAGGACATACAAATCGCAGAGTATGAAGATCTGTATTTTTCTCCATTCAGCCATGATACTGTAGCAATTGATTCAGAACTGAACTTTGAGAGGGCGGGTAAGGTAATTTCTAGGAGACATCCACAGAGCACGATCACAATATATTGGACGAAGAGCCGATGCTATGCTCATGTCATCAAGAGGATTGGCGAGAGAGAAAAGAATTTTATCGAGAGCTACTCGGACTTTGTAACTGTCAACGAGACCAAAAATATAAAGGAAGTGAAATTCAGCGATCAAAGCTTTTTGTTGGATGATGGACTTGTGCAGTACTATGAATTGAAGAACAAAGTGTTTGTCATGGTTAACACGATAGAAGGGGTAGAATGCTTCGATCTGTTTGATCATCTGTACGTGGTGGGGTGCGACGAGAAAGTAAAATTTTATGACCGAAGAACCCTGTACAAAGAACATGATTTGATCGCAGAAAAAGTAGAATTCTCCAAGAGCGGTCTCTTTGTGAGTATTCTTAGTGCTAACCAGATCAACATGTTTGATTGCAACGGCTGCCTGATCTATAAGAGGATATTTAGCGATATAAAGGAATTTCAGTTTTTGAATTTTGTGCGGTTAGACGAGCAAGCCAAAAGAGATATCAAGAGGAATTACGGAGAGAATGTTATGTTGTTGGGCGATGATAAAGATCTAAATGTAAGCTGCTTTAAGAGGAATGAAATGCCGTTGGAAGAAAAGAAGAAAGCGTGGACCATGTTTTTGGAGAGCCTTAAATAAATAGTAAGTTTGATTATTCTATGGCTGGTGTGGTCCATTTGTTTTACTGCGCAGTACACTCATCTTATCAAGAACCTGGACAAATTCGTGATTGGGCAATTTTTGGTGGATGGCTGATATATGCAGTGATTTTTTGGCTCGGTAACTTTTAGTGCCTTGATCGGACAAAGTAACTAATTCTAATGGCACGTAGGATCACTATCACAGCAGTGCTTTTATCAGGAATAACTCATAGTTAAACCTTAAACACCATTTTTAACAGCATGTTATCGTATAAACAATCAAGAAATTCACCGTTTTTCTGCAACTATTCTTAATTTGTCATCTCGGATATTTTTAGACCTCAAAATTTTTGTCCCACGGTATTCTATGGCCTTTAATTTGGAAAAGCCTACTGAATCAATAGAAACGTTGTCAAAGGAGGCCTACAATGTTCTGTGTACGCCATTCACCGGCATAAGATCATCGTTTACAATAAATAGAGGTGCATTACTTGCCATAGAAAACAGCAACATGTCATCCAACATAGCACTTTTGTACTCCACATCAAATTTTTTGTCCCATTTACTGATCGATACCGATAAAAATCTGCTCATCAAGAGTGTATATGTGCACAAAAACGTAGTTCTGAGGAACACGGTGGTGATGAATCATAACAACCCTGTTCTAGATCTGGGAATCATATTAAATTTCCCGTTGACAATTAATATGGGCATGCTTGTGGATAAAACGGCCAACTACAAGATGAGTTTTATAACAAAGAAAAATAATCTGCACTTCGGAACAGAATTGAATCTAAGGGACAGACTTGGCAGTATTGTTATGTTGAGGTATGATCTGCAATCAAGCGTTCTATCGCTTCTCATGAGATACGACGTGGTTAATTTGACGTTTTACAAGCGATTAACAGAGTTTGTATCGATCGCAGGGGAAGCTGTGGCAGGAAGCAGCTCGATAGGTGCCCGGATGGGCATTCTTCTGAGCACATCCTTCACGGACATTAAGATAGAAGTTAATTCGATGATGAATGCCATACTAATGGTCGAGAAAAAATTGCTTGACTGCTTTATTTTTAGTTTTTGTGCCGAGATGAAGGATGTCGGTGCGGTAGAGTGCGGACTAGGACTGTCGTTAGAGATATAAATAAAGAATTTCCAGACATATTTTACATGCGAGATGAGTGCAGCTGCTGTTCATGTTCTGACCGAAAAGTGCAGGGAAGAAAATCATTGAGCCAAAAAACGCGTGCGTAGACCGGGAATCGAACCCGGGTCAATGCCTTGGAAGGGCACTATTCTACCATTGAACCATCCACGCGTGCCTACCTGAGCTGGTGTATATTATGAATAACGTTATTTACCGGTAACAACTCGCTTTTAGCTCTTGTGTTGTGAAAAACACGTTTTCACGACAAAACTTTTCATTTTTCTTGCACCCAAAACATCTGCTGAATGCACCAATTTTCCTCATATCCAAACATTTTACGAGACCCTTATGTCTAAGGTCTCAGCAAATTTTGTCCAATTCTTTTCCTGCGGGCTCATCCACCATTTATTAGCACAAGGTTCAGCCGACATCAAGACGTGTTACCGTGATATAGGCTACAAGTTAGCGCCCAAACTGCTAGAAACGTACAAAATACAGCAAACAAATGATTTGTATATGCTCTTGCAGAACGTTAAGAATCTTCTCTCCAACCTCTATTCAAGCAAACGAACAATCAGTATGACAAGTGACAGAGAGTACTACATAATAACAGAAAGTGACCCATTGCTGAGCAGGAGCGGAGTAAAAAACCCGAACCCCAACAATTTGATCGCTGGATTGATTGAAGGATGTCTCGATGCCAATCTTTTTGATTGTGACGTTCTTGTGAGTGATGGATCGGATAAAAGCAGTCCTGATCAGGTTTATTATCTTATAAAGAATAGAAAAAATATAAAATTTTAGAATAAAGTGCAACTTTGTTACCTGATCATTGCTTGAGAGTGGTATTGTACCCGATGATTGCGTGAGAAAATGGTAATTTTGTAAATGTGTGTTTGCTTGGATGCTGTTGGTGTGTAAAGATAAGTGAATGATTTGTAGTAAAAATAATATTAGCGGGTATAGCTGTGCCATGAGAGGACATTTTATTTAACATTGACATGGTGAGGTTGTTGCTACACTGCTTGCTATGGAGGCGCATTTGCATATCAACAGCGCGTTTATGTGCAAAAATAAACGCGTTGTAATAAAAACTTTTCCATGTTCACAACAATTAAGTTGCCATCCTGAAACGCTAACAATTATTTACAACCATTTCACAGACTAAATGTTTGACTAAACAAGCATGGTGTTGAAATATGGTGTGAACGAAGAGATTCGATCTGATTATCACCATTGTTAAAATGACAGGCCGTTAATATTTGCCCTATTAAACGGGAAGGCTCTACAAAAAAAAGCTATTCGGTGCTCCACACATAAGCATATGGCAATATTTGATTTGTTTCCTTCTCTGCCAGACGTACACAGAGTCTCTTTTCGCTTCATTAAGGTGTTTAATATCTCCGCAAACAGAGTCTAGGAACACGATCGGACAGGTTATAGTCTAAGATAATGAGAATACGAAATACATCAACGGATGGAGAAGAGAAATAACAAGGATCTAGCACAATAAAAACGGTATTGCTAACAAAATATTAATCATACACCATTTATTTTTAAATAGTCGCTCACACTACCAACATCAAACATCCTCCCTAAGTGACAATTCAATAATTCATCTCATTCTCATTCATTCCGTACGTATTCCTAACACATTTTGTTAGATACTTCTTTACATCTGGTGAAACATTGTACTTTAACTCTCTTCGTATCGTTTCTATTATCTTGTCTTTGTTGTAGCTCAGATTATTGAGCATATTGCACACGTTCAGTTCATCATTAATTTTCTTATTCATGAATATCGTCAAAATAACACTTATATTGTGACAAGAACCCTTTAAATGTAGCTTGGCCAGCTTGCCCTCAATTTCGCTGGCAGGGCCCTTCAGATATTTGAGCATGACATCAAAAATAACCTCTTTATCACAGTCGCACAGATCGAGCAGCTTGAGCGCAATATCGTAATATCCGTTCGGGTAGGCATAATCGTTGAAAAGGGTCTGTGCATCGAGCAGCATGTCCATCGTTGTCTTCATACGATTTGCAATCTCGCTCTGAAGCTTGGCAATCTGCAATTTAGTTTTGTTGCTCTGGTCAAATGCTGAAATAATGGTGAGGTACTCTATTTTCTGCTCTAGCGTGAGCTGTTTGATATCGATCAACGTAGTAATGCACTTAACACCCTCACTTTGTCTTTTCTTGTAAATAAAAAACTTCCAATACAAATCAAACTCTTCCTTGTTGTCGCTTTCATAGAATTTTTCTTTCAGGAAACTTTCGAGGAAGGGACTTGACAAGCTTATTATGTTTATGTCCTCACATTTCTCGTCACAGCACAAACAGTCATTAAACCTCGATTTGTTCCTCAAAAAAGCATCAAAAACGGCAAACACAAAATCCTCTCTTGGATCGTCTAGCGCCTCAAGAAGCGCACTCTGACACAGCAGTGATTTGCAAAGCAGCTGCACACGCTCTTCGTAGCTTAGTTTCATCTTCCTTAGCAGCTTAATTGCACCCAAATAGTACTTCGCATCAAGAATACGCTGAAAAACACCTTGCTCGATATCACAATTAAGCAAATCATCCACTGCTCGTGCCAATGCTTCTCTACTGCCCCGCTTAATCATATTCAGAGCACTGTTGTAGAATAAATCATTAAGTGACAAAAAGTCGGCACATTTGTTCTTCAGAAGCAGGAGATTGATGCTCTCTAGGCTCTTCTTTCTTTTCTCACTGCACTTATTGAGAAGAAGATCGCGCACAGACATATCCATTATATAATTACACTGATAATCAACTGCTATCTTGACGAAGTTCAAGCATCCTATCACCTTCTTCACGAACGCGTCATACTCACTGATATTCCGCAACTTTCTGATAGCAATGTCCAGATCAAGCAGGTATATCTTTTGAACTGGCAGCCTGTAGAAGTGCTGGATTATATGAACAACTGCAAGATACACAAAATCTTTGTCAATCTTTGAGAATGTATAATCAAATGTGCTCGTGTCTTTGTTCTCTGCCTTAATCAGAAGATAGAACAAATTTACTATTGGCCCGTAACTTCTTGCCGCTCTGTAAGTGTTTTTCGAGTTTAACAGGTAATCAGGGCCCTTCAGCTGCTCATACACGGTAACAGTATCGCTAACCAAAAACATTCTTTTACCACAAAAAAGCCTCCCACTGCCGGAGATCTCGTAGTTCTCTGCCGCCCTCTTTTTATCAAAGTTGTACAGCTGATCATCGTTGAGCGTCACCAAAACGTTCTTATCACCACTGTGCACTACAAAATTGGTGCCTCGCAGTTCGAACTTGTCCGTATCCTTGGTATTGAGCGGGCACCCCCGGCTAAAAAGAAGCCGTGTCGAGTCGTAATAGTCTCTCTCACCGTTGCAAGCAACAGCGCATATCAGTACATTTGTGTTCATCAGTTTGTTATTAATCACCACGTTAGTTCCATCTTCCTCCACAATTCCTATGTTTTGGTACGTCCTGCATGTCAAAATAACATTTATCTTTTTGAATTTCTTAAGGGTGTAAACCACAATCTCATTTCTTGTCAATGTTACCAAAAAATTGTTCCTTGCATCAAAGTCGATGATTGGACTGATCTTCCTTCTGATGAAAAAAATCGGCATGAAATACTCAAAAAAGTTCACGTCAGGGTTGTGAGATGTACAGCCATACATGTCGTACTTTATCTCCACAACATCGTACTTAGTTATAGCGAATATCCGGCTGTCATCGTTCACTTTTATATCCTTCACGGTTTCAGTGAAGGTGTGCTCTATCTTCACCTCAAAGAAGCCGTCCTCGCCCTCCTTCACACAGAAGAAAAACAGCTTGGTCTGTGTGACCACGAGTACAATCGTCAGAATTTTTTTCTTAAAAATCGCAGGTTTCGGTTTAAGGCACCTCACAAATAGCACGTTCTCATTGAGAGGCAGCATGTTTTTGTAGCTGGAGAGAAAGCTGTACAAATAAAGTATATTGTCGTGCACAACATACAGCACGTTGATGTCCTCTAACACACCGTACTTAACTTCACTTGTTTTTCCACTTTCATATGCTTTATCGTTCTCTACAATGTAATTTCTTAGATCATACGGTATCTGCAGCTCCTTTGTTTTTTTCAACTTCTTCTCAGTGCTGTAATCAACACACGAGTTCAATATCTGTCTTGCGCTCACATTCGGAGTCCTAAATTTTTCTTCGGCTCTGACAAATAAATCCATCTCGGCATTTTCTATCATTTTAGGGTGGCCCAAATTTTACAAATTTACAAATTTGCTTTCGAAGCGTGGTTAATTGCAGATATAGCTCATAATAGTCGCTGCAAAACGGACACAAAGGTGCCTGTACCGGTTTATACATCGTAGTTATCCCATTAAATATTTATTACCAGTATTTGTACCACCAGGATATGCTTACATTTAGCAACACCATTTGAATGAGTTTCACATGGCCAACAAATTTATTATCGGCCCACGAATCGATGTAAACTTGTTTTATGTCCACTTATTTAACAATTATCATGTTAAATTGCCAAATACACTTACATACGTGGGATAGATCGCAGCTGCAAACTAAAGTAAATATGTGCAGAGTATAAATAACCATGCACTGTACACAACACGTTGTTGAGGCTCAGGCAATTTCTTAGCATTGAGCGACATCATATACGTACTAGTATTAAAATGTAGGACAGCACTTAACCGTGTATAGGTGATTAAGGTTATATTAAAGTATAAATTACGAAACACTCATTACTTTATGTTATATCTGGTAGAAATGCTAAATTTACTTAGAAGATTAATTCGGTAATTGTGCCTGAATTGAACAGTGGCTCTACCGCAAATGTGCTGGTATCATAATAACACCTTTCTCCTGGGGTGCTCAGAAACAATACAGTGCTAAATTATCGATATTAAGGATACATACACGAATTAAACTTATAAATTAAATTTAATCTTCTGAATGATCTATTCGTTCTTGCTAGTTTCTCTTATATCACCACTTACCTGTTTCTTCTTTACTAAGTCTGCTGCCATTTTCAGAATATAATAGGCCCAAACTAGGTTGACACAGAAAAGCATTGCAAGAATGCTTGATAACACGGTTAGAACCATTCTGCCATAGCAAAATGAGAAGTACATGGATGGTATTATGATGATCCCAGGAAAGATTAAGAGTCGCTGAACCATAAAGATTACCGCAAAAATCACAAAAATAATGTTGGCTATGAGCATATTCTTGGAATATACGTTCAATTTCGCAAATTCAAGAAAAGGATCCGCCGAATCATGTATTATCATCACCATAATACCGTACCGTACCAGGTTGTAGTAGTAGCCGGATGAAATCAGTGTGATTGTTATTATGTGGTGAATCAGCATCTGATAAAAATCCTTCAACTTGGGTTCTACGAACAGAAAACACGTGCTAGTCAGATAATAACACAGCTGAACGAGGTGGTGCAGCCTGAATACAAGCGGCACATTGTTATTAGGCCAATTAAAGGTGTATTGGACAGGAGAGAATATCCAGCTCTGGTTACGTAACGCGAATATTTCGAATGAAAGCGAGTATGCATAGTAGACAAAGCGGTATAGCGATCCCTCAAACTTTTTTCGGCACTTTTCCTTCTCGTCTTTGCTTTGGTTCAATATTTTCATAAGAAGTCGACCGAACTTCTTCCTCACGATGTGTCTAATGAAAATAATCGTGAGCGAAACCGCTGATACCAAGGTCATATCTCTAATTGGTTGTATTCCTATGGTCTCTACACGCTCTTCCCATTCTTTGTACATTTCCCCTTTTGTCAGTCTATTATTGTATGAATTAACACCCAATATCCTGCCATAGATTGGCCCGTGTCCAATAGCCTTTTTTATTGCTTATTGAAGGCTGTGATAGGTTAGTTGCCATAAGTTCATCAAATAAAGGTACACCATGAACAAATGCTTTGCCACATTAATATGATATTCCATGTACACAGGATAAACGGTTTTCACAACTGAATTAATTTTTGATTCCTGTGAAAAAACACGCCATCAATGAAGTAGGCGTATAAAATGGCAGAAAGTGTATTTGTCTGGATATTGCTGATGTTTAAGGAGACAAATACAAGAAATAACGTTCCTTGCCATATGCGATGCAAAAACCTTATAACAACAATTTCAGAGTAATATTCGCTATTCTGATCGATGCAGGGCTTTACCCTTTTCCAGAACATGCCTGCTCAGAGAATTATCTCATACCGCGACCCTAAAGGGGTCTTTCTGCACACGGTAGCGCATTTTCTTTTATAACCCAAGGCACACTAGCAGACGTAGATCCTACAAGGATCATGTAATGCCATCTGATGATGTTAAGGGTCTCACACCTTTTATGGATGCAACTTCTCTCCTCTAACACCGCCAGATAACATTTTTTATTTTTTTGAATGCTCTACTAGTGCATCTCTGAAAGACAAACCTGTGCCCTGCACATTTCCACAGGTTTGTCCTTCAAGCATGGTTTGAACTTAGAATCCCTCTGAACAAGAAAATCAATCTCTCTGCTGTTAGACTCCATTCAAAACAATAAACATAAAAACTTTACTCGAATATTAGTTTACTCTATTTTCCCATGTTCGTATCATTGCACTGTTAAATTTTTGCAAATTTCAGCAACCCCTCAATGTTTTGTGAAGAAGAGTTTGCAGCGATGAATGGTCCCTTCAAAATATATGATGCTGTGAACGGACAGCCGAAGAAGCATCTGAATGCCGATGACTTATATGCTAACAATAGCGGTACAGTTCTGGCCTTTAAACAACAGGATTACGTGATGATCGCTGCTGACACACGGCATTCGTCAGTAATGGGCATCAATTCGCGCAAAATGACCAAAATTTTTGAATTTGATGGATTTGTTTTTTCTGGCACGGGGTTCTACGCCGATTTAAACGAGGTGTATTTTCGTCTCAGGTACGAAGTTGAAAAGTATGAGAACGAGATTGAAAGAAGGATAAGCATCCGCGCACTGGCCCATAAGCTGCTGAACATTCTTTACAGTCGCAGGAGAGGCCTTATCTACTATGTCTTTTGTGTTTTAATTGGAAAGGATGAGACAGGGGATCCCGTGTTGTATTCGTTTGATCCAATCGGCTCGTACGAACAGACAATGTGTAGATGCTATGGCAGCGCATCACCCATGATACAACCGCTGTTGGACTCGACGATCATGAAGCACAACCAGGAAAACGTGTCATATCAGAGCTTAAGCGTAGAGGAGAGTGTGGAACTGACTAAGAAGGCATTTTTTGCAGCAGCTGAAAGAGATGTGAATACAGGCGATTATCTGCAAATAGTTGTGTATAAAAAGGATGGTATGACTGAAGAATTGGTGGATTTGAGGAAGGACTGATGGAATAAACGGTTTATGACTGAAATAAAGGCCATTATCTGCGGTTTGTTTTGTTTAATGCTGGTACAAAGCGACCTGTTCAATGTTAGAGTGGCAGTACCGTGAACAATAGATCAAAAGACACCGTAGGACATCGTCAAACACGGGTATTTTGCTGGTCTAAGAATTGAGCACTTTTTTTATTTTGGTTTTATGGTAGCGCTGGGCAAGTATTTTTGTTCTAGATGATTTGTGGGTGAATTAATTGGGAAAAAAAGCAAACAATTTTTAAAATAGCACCATGCCAAGCAAAAGAATTGGTCGTGTGAATAAAAAATATTGAGCTCGTCGGTGTAAGTCCGTTGTAGCGCCCAAAAAGATAGAAAAACAAAAAAAGTAAACTTGAACACTGCAAAATTTAAGAATAACGTAATGGCACATTGTAGCTAAAAAGGTGGTATCAACCAGGAAAGTGTGATGTTTAGGTGTGGTGATACGGAGAGATAAATAAAACGCTTTTAACGAAGAAATGGTCCTATTCGTTTTACAGTGCACTATCAATCGCATTCTCAACTGGATAAACAGCTACAGATCACTCAATCTGTGATACTATCAGCAGATTTGTCAACAAAAGAGGGAAGGCAGCATAACTGCTCGATTTTCCACTTATTGGTTGTAAGGAGGCAGGAATGGTTGGTATTCCATAAATATTACGTACTTAAAACAGGAAAACTGCTTGTGATTAGAAGAGCGATGGGGAAAAAGGGACACGAGCCATGGTAACCCTGTTCTAGTGGCGGGTATGGCACTATCATACTTAAATAAAAGATTTACCTTTATTTATCCTTGGAACGGACCTACACAGCTAACAATGTTTCTGAAACCGAATTTGGCATCTATCAAAGGAGTATTCTTGGTGTGGTACACGGCTAGCACGTTCTTGAAATCCCACACTCTAAGAGATAAATCAGCTCCACATGATACGAATACATTCCCAAAATAGCAGAAAGAGACAGAGTAAACCGTTTTGGTGTGCCCTCTGAACACGTTTATCTTTTTGGACGTCATTATATCCCACAGAATGACTGTCTTATCCTTTGATCCGGACAGGAGAAGCTTGCCATCGGGTGACACTGCCAGAGCGGTGATTGTATCAGTATGTCCTATAAAAACACGCACCAGCTCGGCAGACTCTATCTCATGCATTCGTATACGGTGGTCACACGAGCCAAAGATGACGTATTGAGAATTGGGATGGAATATAAGCGAGGACACGTCGCTCAGCGCCGAAGTGAAAAGACGCTCGGGCGAGAGACTGTCAATATTAAATAGACTGACTGTTCGGTCAGCACCACCCGAACAGAACATTAAATCGTCGTTGGAAATGGCGAGTGACCAGATAGGAAATGCACACGCCTTGTACGTGCTGATCAGGCAAAACAGATCCAGAGACCACAGATAAACCCGGTCCATATCGCACGATAGCACATATTTCTTCGAATTAAAGAACTTTACGTTCAACACACACGTAGTGTGCCCGATTAACCTGATGGTTTTTCCGATGTCTTCATGAAGATCCTCCTCCAAGTTTTTCAGCTTCATCAGGTCAGCAGTGTTCTTCAGTTTTTTGAGCGTACCTTCGAGCGCATGGATCTCAAGAATTGAGTCGCTGTAGCCCAGTGCGAGCAGTTTGAGGTCCTTGCTTATCTCTGCACAGCATACCCTCTCAAACGTATTGTTGACCGTGTAGCAACAAACAGATGGAAGATTGTTCTTGTTCAGAGTGACCCGCTTGCAGAGATCTTTCAAGTTCTCGATTTCTTGTTTGATGAACGATGACGAGGGCATGACTTTCTCTTTCTCCCGGTTCCTGTTCTTTAGTCCCAGAACAAACGATTCCAAATGATCATACCGGTACTGCTCATCCTTAAGTATAGCCTCTTCGGTGTACGAACTGTATAAATTCGTCTCAATCATTATGTTTTTGTTGATTTTCTCGGTTAGTCCCTCAATCTCTTCATTTTTTTTTATACCCTGGTGCACCTTTATGTTCAAGTACTGGTTAACGAGTACTAAAATTTGTGTCATTTGATTTCTCTCCAAGAAATTGATGAAAAGATCGAAGGCGTACTTTCCCATCGAGATGCTGTATTTGTTCGTTCGATAGGCACTTACCAATGGGTTTTCGTTGAGATGCTGTGGCGTGCATATGCTCTCCAGCACTTGTATTTCCTGGTTGTGGAAATCATCCTTGTTAGCGTTGAAAAAGTCTTTGGCCCCCTTGATGTCGTTGGCAAAGAGCAGGTCCAGGTATATGTGGATGAAAAGTGGATAAAGAAGGTTCATCAGATCATTTCTGAATTGATCCAGACTGTCTTCTATCCATGCTTTGAGCTTAGCGTATCCTTGGTCGGCTGCCATGAGGGGTACAGCGTTTAAATTTCAAATTGTAACGTAGCGCGGTGGATGTAATCGAACTAATAAATAAATTTAGTGATATCGAAATTGCCGTTTGATCTACATTCTTGCCCTTGACAGACCTGATCTAACCCTACAGAGTGCGTTCATTTGTTTTCGTACCTGCAATGCCTATAAAAATATCAATTTGGTATCACTTTCCTTTCAAAATTGTCTACCAATTTTTTTTCAGTTTCCGTTAATGACTCTTACATTGCCTGTATTCTTTCCCGAGAATTATTCGGCTATTCATTTCATAGGTTGATGAGGAAGAATCTGAAAAAATGAGAGATAAGCCGTCATACATTGTGCGAATGTCGATAATTCTTGATGTTATCTTTAATCCCAGTTTTTTGCGACACGAACCGCAGTTCATGAAGAACAGATTTGTATAACAGTGCTAATTACGAGTGCGTGATGTAGAAAGTGTGAGCTTGTGTGGTAAACTAGCGGAAAGAATTTTAATACAATCTCCAGTAATATTTTTGTGCTTGTAAACCTAAAAAACTGTAAATATGTTCGAATAGCTGTGCTTACTTTTCATTGGTATGGCCACTCTGCGCTGAAAACGTTCTAATCGATTACAATACGTCAAATAAATTTAATTAGAAAGAAAGCATTTGATCAACAAGCTAGGACTGGAATACCGTTGATTCCCGGCTTGCTAATTTTAATTCGCGTTTTTAAGCCCTCAGGCCATGAATCAATATCGGGTGGTTTTATCGCTTCTTTCACAGAAAAGTGCGCAGTTACGTGGAATAACAGACATTGACTTGGATTTTATCGGCTTAATTAGTAAAATGTCACCGGGATCGATGCTTGTAGGAGATGTCTTTCATCCAAAGATACTTCTGCAAAACTTGGTGATAGAGTACGATCTGGCGTATCCTATTTCGTGCTATGTAAATGCGCTGCTTGTTGTTCTTCCGTTCCTGAAAATAAAAATTGTTCTGAGAGGAACAACAAATCTTTGCTCAAAGAGCTTGGTTGGTGAGGAAACGGAGACAGAAACGGATAAAAAGTGCGATGGAAGGAAAAAGGAAGGAACTAAGCACAAGGAAGCAATAGATGGAAAACAATTAAACCGAAAAACGTGCCGAAACAGTAGTAGTGTGAAGAATGTGCGAACTACTGTACCAGAGGTAGGTTTTGATGAAGATTTAGCGAAGAAATGCGAGAACTTTGACAGAAGCATCGACTCATTGCCGATAAAACTGGATGTGATGAAATTATTTGGAGCTGAAATAAAGCACAAGATTCTTAAGAGAGGGTTTAACAGTTCAAGAGGTAGGTTAGAACTAGTCAACGAGCAAGCATTGGAAAGATTGAAGAGTGTAAAGCAGACGGACACGGGTCGTAAAAGAATAAATACGCTTATTGTCGCATCGCATCTGAGCGATTTTTTGCCTAAAAGCATTAGATCGCAGGTTAAGGAGAACATACCGGATGCACGGATAGATATTGATAGAAATAAGGACAGTGAAACGGTTGGTCTACAAGTCATGATGTACTGCAAGTATTTTTATTACGAGACGTACGAGATTGATCATAGCGAAAAATGGTGCGAAGAAATGATGAAATATATTTTTGAACGTATAATATCTGATGATGTGTTCGACGGCAAGCTAACAGATCTTATATTTGTGTGCATGAGTTTAGCAACTGGTGTATCACAGGCCAAAATACACGGATTTGACTCGATTGCGAACCTGGTTAAAACTTTTTATCCAGTTGAAGTGCTGGAGAAGGATGGAGTTGTTAACGTAATGGGTGTTGATTACTGTAATGTTTGGCAATAAATTGCGGATGTCGATGCTTTTCATTGATAAATGTGGAATGAGCTAACTTAGTTAAAAGGCTGGTGATACTCTCGTACAAAAAAATAGTTAAATTTTACCTTTTTAAGACCATTCAAAACGGCCGTGCTAGAACGCTACGTGCCATCATACCTGCACACTTCTTCTTAGGTAACAAATAGTTTGTTTGATCATTCTTAGCTGGTCGCTGTGTTGCGAGCTACCGTTAAGTATCCCCGAAAGCGTACCACATTTGTTCTAAAGAAAGTAATATTTTTTTGGATAACATTTGTTCTGTACAAGGCATCCTTAGCCATGTTGTTCCGTGGTTCGTCACATCTGAGGAAAAGAAATGCCTTGTATCGGTGCATGTGTCACAAACACAAAAATATTAGATCTCATATTAATTAGTAAATACCAAGTTATGAAAACTGCGTATCTGTAAGCGTAAGCAATATTGAAGCCTAATTCTGTTACCACAGCATCCATTCATATATTTTTACGAGCTATCAGTTCATATATTTTACTATATTGTCTCTTCCTTTACCTCTCCTCCTTTCCCACGAAATAATCATTAACATTGCCACAGTGCCAGCAAACCATTTTGATCCGATAGCCCTTCGACACATACATTTCACTATCACAGCTTACGCCCGGTACCATCAAAAACGAACATCGCTTGCACATGCTTCTTTTTACCTCCCTACACATCCTTATCTGTTTGCGGTTGCACAGCATCTTTAACTTTCTGGTCTGCCTGATCGAAAGGTTTGGAGAATGTATGAGAATAAGTGACGTGTTATAAATGTGCTGCAGAATGGGAAGTATTTCATCTCTTTTCTTGTTCTTCGCTTTGCCCATAAGAAAGGGCTGCGGTTACGTACAACCAAAAAGTGTGCACAAGTACGAACATTCGCCTCAAATCTAATGGAGTGAGGCATAATTAGTGTTGCAATCTTTTTATTATTTATAGAGAATCTATTACGGGCGTAAGACGTATGCAGTTCGTTTTAATCGTGCCATGTTGCTGTTCATGGACGTGGGAAGTATTTTCGTTAAAACTCGTACGAACGTATCTGGAGGGCAAGCAAGTCATGAACCAGGTGTTATTTATTTGCCGAACATTTTTTGGATTTGTTTTGCATGTAAACTTTCATCATTAGCACTTTTTGACATTGTCATAGAAATTTACTGCTAACGGGCAGTAAGAGAACGCTTTGCCGTTGCAACACGCAGAAATGCCGTAGTAAGTACATTTTTATTCGTGTTTAAACTCTCATAAGAAGTTTTCGCTCTTGTGTTCATATGAAGTAGTCCGCTAACCGTGTAAAGCGTATATTACGACAGCAGATATTGCACAAAAAGGAGTTATTGACTTTTTCCAACACAATTCATTTCTTTCAACACATTTTTACTAATACTTTACAATATCAATTCATCTCGTGCAATAGAATATAATTACAACATTGCCTGTACCAAACTTTTATTCCACCCTTTTACGCTTTGGAAACTACGAAGCAAGTTGTGATCATAGCTAGAAATACCTTTGGCTCCAGAAATTATCAATTATAAAATGGTAAAATTTAAGTGTGCTAAATTCTCGTGATATCTTAAAAATAAAGTTCTTGGTCACTACTACGATGAATTTATTTTACGAATCTATAATATGTCAGCATCGTTGGTCGTAATGTAACGTGATAGATGATGAGCTTTCCGCCTCTTAGTCAAAGATGCTCCATTAATAATGAAGATGTTACAGCTAATTTATTGAGTATAATAATGAAGTTCTGCCTAGTTTTACAGACGAGAACAGCGTTGCTGTGAGATGTAACCGGATGGATGTGTAATTACTGCTTGTTAGCATCTGCTAACTTGTTGAAATATACTGGCCTAGAATCCGCAATTATGCTCCGACCCTTTTAGTTCGCAGGTCATTGACAAATTTACATTATATCAGCTCCCCCCAGTAAATCAAATGCACATTTTAACGAAACCATGGAAAACGCAATCAAAGAAAACACCAGGTCTTAAATTCAGCATGAAGCAACAAAAACGTATAAAGGAGATGAAAAAAAGAGAAAATGAAGCATTTCGCAGCACTGTGAACGAAGTTGTGCGGAAAAAGCGCAAATATGTGGAGAAGATGCAGGAAATCGAGCGGAAGAAAACAGAAGAAAGAATACGAGCATTCAAGAGGAGAAAGAGATAGTGGAAATAAAACAGCGATCTTTTTATTACTTTTACATGCAGTTGACTTATTATACCGTTGTAGCTCTGGTCAATCATGTCATTTGATGAGCATCATCAATTAAACGAATATTACTGTTGGCTAGCTTCATGCACTGTGTGCGAGATGACAGGTATGGAAACATGTAGTACTAAAGTGCCTACGTTGTTCGTTGCAGGTTGCCGTCACATCTATTTTACATTTGCTTAGCACTAAACTATTTTTGATATCTTTCGTCAACTACAATCCATATTCTACAGAGTTAATTATTTTTTATGAGCAACCAAACTTATCACTCCAATCCAATTTACATTTTGCACAAGATATGAAATGTGCTGCTTCGCGTATCATGTGTACCAATTTTACTTTCTACGATAACCATGCTGTGAACATTCTACTTGTTCTTTCATATGAAGCATTGAATATTTCTGTCCCCACATGTTATTAAAAATCATATTTTATCTGTTTTTTGCACATGAGAGAGATCATTGCCCACTGAGAAATGCTTTTTTGCAATGAAAAATCTTTTTTATAGAAACGTTAACTAAACCAACCACTGCTGAGAAGCAATTCGCGTTAACATATAACACCAATTTTCTTACATATTTTGGTGTATGGTGCTTCATACAGAGACATCCTAACATGATGATGTAAGTGAGTGTGCTATGTGCACCTCTGAATATATCTATCATGAAAGACGGTACACGACCTTTATCTTCGTGTTTTAACAACCGATCCGTGATTTAACCACCCAGAAACATAGGGCAGTCAGTTTTTCAATTCTCTAGAGTCTATCGAGCAGCCGCATTACCACTCAAAGCTAATATTAAGAGAGACAAGTCGTGATCAGGGACTGCACATCCAACTTCAAGGTCACATTTACCGTCTTTACAAACCTGGTGACATCTCTAATCACTTCCACAACAAACTTTTTCAAATAACCTAAGCAGGGCTCAGCTCGGTTTGGATTCATAGGCACAAAATTCCTCGTAGCAGCTTCATTCAGGCCTTCAACGGAGCATTTATAACCTGCGGAGTAAAACTTTGTCTTTGGCCAACCTTTTCAGAGCATCTCATAATCCCCTTTAAGTTCTCACAAACACAATGAACAGCCTTAATGCTCGGAATACCATCAGCCAAAGTCTTTTCCACAATGGAGGGTTCAATACTCTGCTCAACCATCTCTAAACCAGCTTACATCGCTACTATCATCTTTCCAGCACCAATGCCATGCCCATTTTTCCTTTTGAACATCAGACTCGGCCTCGGTTCCTTCGTGAACAATTCCTGGTCATTTTTTTAACCGCGCTGCAACATATGAGACAAGGTACATGCCATTCGTCATTTACACATATTCTTATTCTGCCGGGAGAACAACTGCCTTCCATTGTTGAAGTGAAATGGAACGAATTATGTAGGACAGAAAAGATTGTAACCGAAAATGTTCTAAGAGTGCCAGAAGATGACCGAAGATGTGCTCAGGTTAAACTGTGCGGTTTATTTTTATCGTAAGCGCACGATGAATATGCGTATATTAACCCACAGCGGTAAAACGTGTTCTAGCCAAAGAGAATCAGGTAGAACTGATCTGCACGTGAATGCGAGGACAATGAGTTGCCTGTCTCCAGCAAAACCTTCCTTAATCACTGATAAAAGCTTTTAGCTGTCAAAAGTAGAGCACGATATGCTATCCAAGCACACAAAGTAGCCGGTTCAGAGCATATAGCTGCGTAGAATCGATGTATCGCCTGTGTTTCAGCAAACACTGTCTGTTTGGTTATCGCGTTCGTGCAGAAATAGCTAGTCAAAGATCGCAGGCAGCAGCAACGACAGATTGAAAAGTACAATTTTTGTTGCTGCGCGATCATTGGTTGTTGGCGCCATGAACAGCTCATTGTGATGTTAAGACACACAATGCTTGGAGTACCAGGGTGCTCCGATCGGTAAGAGACTTGAACGGTCAACATAGTGGAAACCGATGCGCCATTTCTGCTGAATGGATTAAATACGAGGAATTCCTTGTATTTACATATTTGCAAATTTGGTCTCTCGAAGCGGGCATCGTGAGCTACATCTACAATCGACATCGATTGTCAATCAGAAAGGTGATCGATAGATAGTCCTGATACATCAGAAAAAAACATTAACGAATCGGTGACTGGGTGTCCGATAAACGGGTGTTTTCATGAGCGGGACTTTTCAGATCAATACCGATAATGTGGCGTAGGTCTTGTATTTTAGCGAAAAAATGGAAGCACAAAAAAGTTTTAGTTCTGTGCCGGTTCAAAATATGCTATAAGTAGGCAATAACGGGCTGTTCATTGCTTTATTTGGCCGGATTATCAGCCGATGACCATCCGAATCCCGTTTTGCGGTAGTGGACTGATCAGCCATCTAAAGTACGGTTAACATGAGGAGCGCTACTATTCTGTGAATTGTATGTAGTTGCGGAATACATTATGAGTAAACAGAAAGACATCAAATCGGTAAGCACATGTGCAACGCAACAGTTGATTCTAACAGATAATTACCAGCCATGAATCTTGGTCCAACCTTAGTAAATAAAATCTGCGGGTTGACAAACAAAGTTATATGCTTAAGCAGCACCCGCATGCACCTAATTAAGGTGCTCCTTCTCGTCTAAGCAAAGAGTAGATCAATTCAGCATACAATATTTTTATCAACCCGTCAAACGTCAAAAACTTTATTATCACAACCAAGGAATATAAAAGAAGTGGGCGCACGATGCGCATGCAAGTTTACAAGCTTTTGTTCGTTTTCTGTTGCTGTGTGTACGGTGCGCGGCGCATGGTGAAAAAGAGGACTGATAGCAGTGAGGAAAGGGAAAGGGAGGAGTGTATGGCTGTTATGGAGAATAGGTGGGAGCCTAAGGATGGTCAGGAGATGGAAGATGATTATTCTCATATTCATACGATTGATCTTTTGAGCAGCCTTATACATGGTAGGCCTTTGCCACCACCACCACCAAAGCTGCCCGCTGATGGTAACATTTGTTCGGTGCTTTTTTATCCGTTAAAGTACTTTTTCTGGTACATTACAGTTTATTTATGGCGGGCGTCTAGGTAGGTTGAGGTGAATAGCAGGGGAGTGGGACATTAGAAGGGCAACGACCTCCCTTGTTCGGTCTGTAAGCAATATCTGACAGTACTTGGATGGCGCGGGTATCTCTCAATTTAAGGCTAAATAAGAAAAAAAGTCGTTGCAGGATTGGGCTCGTTCGTGAGCCGTATTACGAATGGTAAAGGACAGGTGAAAAGTAGGAAGGATTGCTGGAGTGATATTTTAAGTAAAAGTAGTTTATGTTAATTCCTTTATGTTCCGGTGGCACAGGATTTTAGCTGTTAGAGTATGCGAGCGAAAGTTGTGCTAGCGTGTAATGTTCAGCTGTGAACGGTTATTTATCCAGCATGGATGCTAGTGGAATGAGTACGGTGTTAATGCCTGCCTTTGGATATGAATGGTTCAGGGTTCGAAAACTTGGTCAAAAATGGGTAAAATTGGTAAGCGTAGGATTGCGTTCATCTCTGTGGCGTTCGTCCATGTTGTGATGGTTCCGGTGGTTTTGTTGTATTCCAACTAGTTCTCTCAAATTCATAGTCCGTACTGGTCTGACTAGCGGTGAGAATGGATATAAGTCTTCCAATTACAATAAACCTGCCATGTTGAGGAACCTGTACGTACCCTGAGCAGCAGTTGGTATCTTGTGAACCTGAGTTTCTATTTTTACCAACCACCTTCCAAAAATCTTTAGGTAAAGCTGACCAGAAAGAATGATCAGAAGGATAGCGAAACTGCACCTGAAGCGCAGCAAAAAAACATGAGACGACCTAATCCAGTAAAAGTAACAACGATACTGCATTGATAACGCATGAGATGTTCTGTAACCAGAGCCATACTAAACGCGGGTGCGATTTATTCCTGAGTCCGTCTCACACTCTGCAGCCGGCCTGTGTACAACAGCAAGCCTAATCCTGGCCTGGTGATGACAAATACGAAGGATGGCCAGAACCAGCAAAAAGAATGGTAAAGATGTCTTATAGTCGAATCAGATCGGTGGTTCAATAATAACTTGTTTATTACTCACTTGTCACCAAAAACTGGGAACGCCTGCTTAGAAATTTGCTACTTTCCACTAAGAATTCGACCAACTCATTCGAATAAGCCACAAAGACAAGAAGGTGTTCGGTCTTACACAGTCGAAATGCATCAACTTTTTTAAGGCACTGTAAATCAAATGTAGACATATCTATATCAAGCACTTCGATGCTAGCAAGGCGATTTATGTATTGAAAAACACCATTTTGATCGATGACAGTGTGCGCCAATACAATATTTAGGCACTCCGACACAGGTTTTTTCGGTATTTTTGGCGACATCATTTTACACGTTCCGTTTCCATAAATCTGCAAGTATCTAATTTTTGTCTTGCTTTCTAAAATGCTTACCAGATCAATCGACTCAAGAAATACGTGCAAAACCAGCATTTTCAATTGAAACATCTCTGCCAAATGTTTGATTAAAGGATCATAGTTATCTTCTGTCATGTTAATCTCCAGTTTTTCCAAATTTTGATGCCATGATAGATTTATCACTGTGCAAAAGCCTTCAAGAGATACGCAAGGTGGTTTGCGCTTTGGTTTACGTGGTATTGTGTGAAAGTTACACAATTGAACGGCATTATTGTCTGGATTTGGTTTGTTCTCTCTGTTGAAAATTAAAATATCCGTTAGCTTTGTCAGCTTTTCGATATTAAACTGGTGGGAACCGCTCAGCCTATTTTCGTACAAAAGCAACGATTCCAATTTTTTGGATCGATTATTCTCAATAATTTCTGCCAACAACTCTGTATCAATGCTACACCTTGCGATTTCAAGTTCTTTCGCGACTGCTATCCTTTTGAATAGACCAATCACTTTTTTATCTGTCATTTCACAGTCAAATATAGACATTGCAGTCAATTTTATGCTGTATTTGTCCATGTCTTGGTCAATGTCATTGGCTAAGAATGTTACTTTTTTGAATACCAGATATCTTGTGGCTGCAGAGGACACAAGCCTCAGAACTTCAGATGTATTTATAGCTATACCACAAAATTGAATTATAACCTTGGGCATCCTTGGCAAGCGGAATAAACTTATACCAACTCTTGGAGGGACTGCTCGGAATATAATTTGCCTCAGGTGGATGAACTCACTGAAAAAAAAGTACGAGGTTAATTTTTGATGCAGTCTGCTGAAGCATGCATTTGTCAGAGATAACACAGTCAGCTGTTTCTTATACAACTGTATGTCGCTGTCACTGACATTAAATGTCCGCTCAGGTATGAGTCCATCGTATTTCAGACGTGTACATCCCTTTAGGATTTTGAAGGCATTTTCTGTGAGTTTTTGATTGTATTCAAGCTCAACGAGCGATGTTCTTAGTCTTGAACCGATGGCAAAAATGTTAGCAAGAACGTTATCCGATTGAAGCGAAGTGGGGAGCACAAGCCATTTGAGATTTACAAATAATCTCAGTGCTTGTATATCAGCTTCTTCGAGAATGCTCCCCTTCAGGTTTAGAATAAGAACTTTCTCACAGTCAAGAGAAGTTTCACTAATGAATGAGACAAAGCGTCGTATGTTAGGAAAGAACACCGATGATGTAATTCTGGTAATGTTGCACATTTTCATTAGACCTCTTAGCAGCACCGTTCTGCTGAATGTAACGCTAGCGTCGGCCATTGTCAGATGAACGGCATCGTAATGAGAAAATATAATTGGTATGATGATAGATGTGCTTCCCATGCTATCTGATTGCTTCAGAAGAGACGTTAATTTCGTGGTTACTGAAATTTCCACCGCTTTGATATCCTTTGTTCCGTTGGTCTCGAAATCTCTGAGCTCTTTGACAAACACATCTTTAAAGACTTTGGCTGGTCCTAATTCGTGTGCCTGCAAAAACCTAAATCCCACGAACAGTCCGATTGTCTTGGGGAATGAAAACTTGCACTGTAGCGTAGTTGACAGGGATGCGCATGTCATAAATGCATCCGCAAATTTAAGATATATTTTCAGCAATTTGACGTAGTATTTGTTTGTTATCATGTTTTCCTGTTCATTCGCTTCAATTGTTTCATAATTGTGCAGCGTATCGATCAAATTTTGCCTTCTTTCAATTTTATCCACAACCTTACCGTGTAATACGTCCAATAGGGCCAATAATTCATCGATAAATGAGTGCTTGGTAATAGCAGAATCACCGATACCTGGTGATGTCTTCGCAAGTTGAACATAGTAATGAATGCCTTCAGTTTGAAAGGCTTGCAGTATATCAGAATACTTACTTATTCTTTGGTGAAAGACATGCAAATGGTATTGGTTTAGCGACGAACTATTCAGAATGTCGTCCTCGTTTTCACCCATCTGCAGGTAAATACTCATGTTTTCCTTGGTCAAAAACGAATCTGCATATCTATCACCCACTACCAGCCCTAGAAATGCCAATACGGCAAATACATTCTTATTTTCCAGTAATTCAGCGATGTTGTCCACAAGCGCGGTTTTAGCGAGCAAGCTTTTTGTTAAATCAACGTTTGACTTGTTGATGATGATCCTGTAATTTTCACTTAATCGAACGTGAATGATCGGCCCATCTGATCCGCGCACAAATGAAACGACGATAAGTAGATAAGCTATGCTTGTTATATCCATGGCTCTGCCTGTTTGTTTTGTTTTATATTTTCATTATTTTCTTATTTGAGACGATACCCAAAATGGTAAGTCTTTTTTGCAAAAAAGGACGAAGAAAGACTCCCAATTAGGTCAAAGCTGGACAAACCCTAAAGAATTTTTTTAAGTCTGTTTAACCATCACCTCACAAACATAGACTTTTCTGGAGTGATCAGCGCCTATTACGACCTTGGCGGTCCTCTGTTCATGAAAAAATCACCAAATACAATAATAAAGATCAAATAGATGTATACATCATATATTTTGTACATCAACGGCATATCGCTGTATAACATACCACAAGCAGCACATAGCGGGTGTTTGGCGGTGAGATAATAAGAAATACTGCCGATTACAGTGTTTACCTAAATAGCACGAAGTATGAAATACGGTAGTTACCACAAAGGTAGGGTTCAAAACGGAAGGATACAATCGTGGTACATCGTTATTGATGGCAAAAAATACACGCTCTCTGTAGGATTTGCAGGTTATATGCCATTCATAACATTTTTATGGAATAAATGTGCAAAATGGTGCTACTACCAGTATTTTTAAATGCTCAACAAATTTATTTATCGCATTGCGGTAAAACTGCCATACAACATTTTCTAATCAAAAGATCTAAATTAATGGTGTTGAATATATTTATCCTAGTTCTATTAAACCAAATACAAGCACGCCACTATAACAACTTCCTTATTTGGCGATCTGGTCCTAAATGATGGTTTCTTGCCATGTGCAATCATTGATCAAATCACTTTTCGTACAAAAAATGATATAAAGCAATAAGAGTATGCAAAATGGCAATATCAGCACAAAAATATAGAATATGATCTGTTGAGCACCGCTTTTGACAGACGTACAGACATTACGGACAAAAGTTATCTGTACTAGGAATGTTCAGAATTCTCTTATAAATCGTACTACGGCACGATAATTCATATTCTACGGATTCGCACACCAAATATCAAGTAAATACGCATTGTTCACCATGTAATCTCCCAGCAAATTGTAACCCGTGTACACCAATTCGTAATATGCCTGAGATAGAATTGACGTACAACTAAGTTCTTGTATGTGAATTACATGGTATTTTTCGCTTTTTAAATTCTCTTGTGTAATAAAGTCCTGCTTTGGTCGTTCAATACTCATTTTGCCTGTCCGCCACCATAATTCTATGCTAGACAGCACAACTATGGTAAAACATGTCTTTAATACCAGATCATGATAATTGGCACACACAAGAAGTGCTTTTCAGATCATAACTACTTTAAAATGCGAGGGCGGGGTGTTGGCGGTTCCGTTCTGTACCATGACGGCTAAATATTTTAGATTTGGA
Source organism: Vavraia culicis subsp. floridensis (assembly GCF_000192795.1). Taxonomy (NCBI): domain Eukaryota; kingdom Fungi; phylum Microsporidia; family Pleistophoridae; genus Vavraia; species Vavraia culicis. Next base: position 22,815 of record NW_007360622.1, on the reverse strand, counting down.
TGGCCCTATGAAAAAAATTGTAAACGAGTTGGAAGGTCTGCCAACAAAGATTGACAGTGTAAAATTTGGAATACTTACCGAACAAAGAGCCAGAGAGTTATCTGTCCTGAAAGTGAGCAAAAGGGAAATATATGACATTAACACGGAGAAACCAATGGTGAACGGAGTATTAGACCCAAAGTTAGGGCTGTCATCACCTGGCGAGCTGTGCGAAACATGTAACAAAACGCTACAGGAGTGTACCGGGCATTTTGGTCACATTGAGTTGACGTTGCCAGTGTTCCATCCCGGGTACCAAAAAATGCTTGTGAAAATACTTCAAACAGTTTGCAAAAAATGCTCTAGGATACTTTTACCCGAGAAAAAGATCTTCTTGTACCGTATCAGCGGCAAAAACATTTTCAACGATGAAATCCTGTTCAACGAGGCCAAAAAGAATCAGACCTGTTTTTACTGCGGTTATACAAACGGCGTTGTTAAGAGGGGAATCGGCACTAAAATAATTTACTCGGGATACGATCTAAATCCATTGGTGGTGAAGAGCCTGCTCAGTCAAATTGAGGACTACGACCTGCTGAATTTCAACAAAAGGGGGTGCAACGAGCTGGAACAAAATATCTTTGGCGAGGGTACCGCTGTCTATCCATCAGGTGACGCTTCTGTACGACCGCACCTAAACAAAAATTTTAGTCTCTTTACAGACATCGTTGTGAGTACCGTTCTGGTGCCGCCAGCGTGCAGTCGCCCGAGTGTTAAGACCGAAGAATTTGGTTCCAATGAGGATGATCTTACGATAAAACTTAGCGAAATGGTGCAGCTGAGCAGCACAATCGTAAACAGCCTGACGACCTCAAGTTTGATACTTTTGCTCAACGATTGGGAGCTACTGAACAACACCTTTAGCTCATACATATCTGGAAATACCCTAAGAAGTCTCTTAACCCGTCTTAAAGGCAAGCACGGCAGATTCCGCAATAACCTGTCAGGAAAACGATCTGATTACACGGCACGAACTGTTATCAGTCCGGACCCGCTTCTAAGTATTGAGCAGGTGGGCATTCCGCTGCAAATCGCGAAGGTCCTCACGGTTCCTGAGAAAGTAACCGAATTCAACATCGAATCGCTCAGAAGACATGTCTTGAACGGGCCCAAGAAGTATCCCGGCGCCAATTTTGTAATCAATAAGGAGAACAAGCGGATCAGCACGCTGTACAACAAGAAGATTTTTTTAGGGGACGTTGTTGAGCGGCACCTCGTTGACAACGATAGGGTGCTTTTCAACAGGCAGCCTTCGCTGCATCGTCTCAGCATTTTGTCACATTTCGTCAAGGTCGTTCCAAATAAGACGTTTTGTTTCAATGTTTCGGTTTGTGCGCCTTATAATGCCGATTTTGATGGAGACGAGATGAATGTGCACGTTCCGCAGACGCTTTTTGCTCGAGCAGAGTGCAATTTGATGCGGATTAAAGAAAATCTGCGGAGCCCGAAGGACAACCAGCTCATTATCATGCCAAATCAAGACTTTATCACTTCTATGTATCTAATCGGAAGAGAATATTTCGATGAAGTGTCGTTCTACACCTATCTTTTTGAGGTTTGCCATGCTAGCCAGGATTATGAAATTGCGAAAAGTGTCCGGCCCTCAATGCTAAGACCGACAAGGATCTACACGGGACAGCAGCTGCTTAGTGCGATTTTCAGGAAGCACAAGCTATTTGAATCATTAATGACCAAGAGGATGCTTAAGCAATGTCTCTCGCAGATGAGCAGCAGTGAGATAGTCATCGCTGAGAACTGCATTGCGCGGGTCAGTGCACGATTTATCGGCGAAAGAGGCTTCTCCATCGGTGTTGATGATCTTGAATATAGGAATCAGGGAAATAAGGCTGTGAGAATTAAATCGTTGATCGGTGAGTGTGTAAGAGAAATTGATCCGGATAACATCGCTGAGCTGAGCAGTGTGCGCGATAAAATGTCAAAGACTATCAAACTCTTGCCAGATAACTCAGCGCTGATCATGGCCGAGTCGGGCAGTAAAGGCTCAAAGATAAACATCACGCAGATGATGGCTATGGTTGGACAGCAAGTTATAAATGGGCAGAGAGTACCACTTTCGTATAGTGGTAGGAGTCTGCCGCACTACCGTGATGGAGAGACCTACATAACTGAAATGAGCACAACAACTGAGGGTGCAGCTGGCTGTTGTTCAGGGCCTGGTGCCATGCACAACAATGAAATGGGAAGAACCGTTATGACGGGTGGTGGTTGTAACGAAAACGGTGAAAATTCGCCGGGTAATCGGGGTATCGCATTCGGTACCATGAACGATACTTCGTCTCGTACGGGCAGTGCTAACAATACGCACGAAATTGATCCTGGAACCGATGCTCAGAGAGAAAAAGATCTTCAACACTGCGAAGAGAAGATGCTCTTTAGAGGATTCATCAAGAATTCGTTCTTTACAGGACTGAATGCCTTTGAGTTTTTCTTCCACGCGATTTCCGGCCGCGAGGGATTGGTGGACACGGCTGTCAAAACGGCGGAAACAGGATACATGCAGAGGAGACTTATTAAAGCACTAGAAGATCTAAAGCTATGTTTTGACGGCAGCGTGAGAGGAACGGATTGTATAATTCAGTTTCCTAATCCCGAAAATTCATACTTTCGCAAGGGATTCCAGCCGGGTGATGCCCTAGGCGCTATTGCAGCACAAAGCATCGGTGAGCCAGGCACACAGATGACACTGAAGACATTTCATTTTGCAGGAGTGGGCAGTATGAATATAACACTTGGTGTGCCGCGATTGAAAGAGATCATCAATGCTTCGGCGTGTTCAACGCCGGTCATACGGATCACCGGTGTACACAAAGGGCTGAACGACATGCGGCAGATCAACGATGCGGTTCAGCCCCTGAGGATTGAAAATGTGGTTGAAGCCATCGAAATCAACATATCAGAAAGTATTTATGCCGATTTCAGAACAAAGACAAAGTATCTGTCGCTGAACGAGACCATACGTGAGCGACTTGAAAAGAGGTACAAGAGCGAGGCTTTCATACACAATGGTTGTGTGAGAATGTACTTGGATGTAAATCAGGACAGCATTTACACGCTGAATGACATGAAACAGCAGGTAGGTAAAATATTTTTGAGAGGCGTAGCGACTGTAACAGGGACTGTTTTCAACAATGTTGAGACAGAGAATGTGAACGGGAAAGAGGACGAGAGACACGTTGATGGGGTGGCCGGTACTAAGGATGGGAACGTAAGACATAAAAGAGCGAGAAAAGATTCATCGCCGGTGTGTGCCGATGATGCAGGACCAGAGTTTGAGCTCCTAGCGGAGGGAACAGGTTTGCAAGAAATATTGGGAATGCCAAACGTGAAATCGGCACTCACAAATAATATAATTGAAATTGAATCGGTGCTTGGAATCGAAGCGGCACAGCGCAGCATTGTAAACGAGATCGTCTTCACACTCAAAAGCCATGGAATAGAAATAAACGTAGAACACATCACATTGCTGGCCGACCTGATGTGTTTCAAGGGCAAGGTCAACGGAATAACACGATTCGGTATAAAAAACTTTAAGAGCAGTCCCCTAATGCTGGCATCGTTCGAGCAGACTGGCGAGCACCTCTTCGATGCGGCTGCTAATAACAAGTGCAATGAGATCGCAGGTGTAAGCGATTCGATAATAGTGGGCGGTATAATACCTGTGGGCACGGGTGGTGTGAGCATTTACCACGATGATAGGAATCAGAATTAAAAGCAGGTTTGTGTTTGTAACACGTGGATTGATCGGTTCAACCGTGTGCGATGTTTTAAGAATTGCGCAATCTTTTAGAGAAAAAACCGTGAATGACCAGCAGCAAGAGCAAAGGTCCTTGACAAAGAATTGGTTCTGCGATCTAATTTATATGCTATCACATGATACGTTGCATGTCGTGGTCGTAGAAGTACGTTTGATCAATACGGCATTCGCTTAAGTCACCGGATTGTTTATTCGAGCCGTATCATTGTGGGAGACATTCCGCGAATTGCTCTAACCCATGTCCGATTCGTTATCCTCAGAAACGGCGAGTAGCGACCATATGACGAGCAACGAGGTGTTCGCGGAGGAAAGCTTTGATCCGCTGCTCTTCATCAACTCTGCGCTAAGGGAACACACACTTGGCGGGTTGAACGACACCCTAGCCAATGTCAAAGAGAGTATCAGCAGAAATAAAATAAAAAATCAGGAATTAGTGAGGAGGCATTTCAGCAAATTTGTGCACTGCAGAGAGTCAATCGAAGAAATACGCAAAAATGATGTTTTTTCGTACGTGAAGAACGTGTTTGAACAGATCGAGCACAACCTTACAGCATTGAAGGACAAGATACGGCAGATTTCGTTATCACACGGGATAAGTGCACATTTAAGTGATGAAAGCACCAGGCGTAGAGAAATACTGCACTACTATGATAAGCTGATCAACCTCGAGGACAGGCTTAAGTACGATCTTAAATACCTGGACTACGAGGGATTTGTAAAGCACTACAACTCAGCCGCAAAGCTGAAGAACGATTCAAAGTTCTTGTCAACGAAGTTGAGGCAGGCGAACATCGTTAAGAACCGTTTTCTTGATATTTTAGTGGCAGAGATAGAAAAGAACGGGAGCACTGAGGATACGCTGTTCTACTTCAAGCTTTACTTCAAGATTGAAAGGGATGAGCACAGCAAAATGGAGAATACGTTGCTTGCACTCGTGAAGAAGCATCTCAACGACAGAAAAACGCTGTGCGAAATCGAGAACGTCCTTATTTACGTTCTGAAGACCCTCTCAATCACAAACACCTTCCTGATTGAGCAGGAAATATTTAAAAGTGTGACAGTTTGGATAAATGCCCGCGTAGCACAGGAATTCAGCGTTGTAAAATACAGAGCGATGATCAACAAGCTGCACATCTTTTACGGGTTGGTATCTAATATCGTGAATAGGAGCAATTTGAGTGCTTTTCGCGAATCGGTTGAGGGGGCAAAGGATGCGATGACCGCCAGGATTTTCTCCGAGATGGAGAGTGTGTTCAAGGAAGACATAGAAGGTGATGCGAATAGGCTCGAGCACTTTTTAGTGAGCTTGGACGAGTTCCTCAAGCTGAATGACATAAAAGAAAATTTGTATGTGATACTGGAGAACATGTTAAGAACGAGACAGCCGGCTGCTGACCGTGCTAAAAGCAATGAGAGAATGGAGAGCTACACTAATTTGGCAAGGCAGCACGAGAAGGGCCACTTGGTGAGAGCAGAGGTAGATTACCGCTACTTCCTGCACTACTCGTCAAAAATCGCTAAGATAAGAGCAAAATTTGGCAGAATCAACAAACTGCTCAATAACACCGTAAGTTTCAAACGGGTCGATAAGATAGTTAGGAGATGTGAGGCAGATACGATCAAAGAGTTCGTAAAAAACATCAAGAACAAGTCTACGGAACACAACTTGATGACAATCATGAAACTGAAGGAGATGTATTTCTTGAACAAAGAAACTTTGGCACTCCTTGATCCCAACATTTTGAAGTGCAAGGTAACGCTTTTCTTCCTGTGCAATGCCCTTCAGGTAGATGAACCGAGGCTGAATGAATCGGAAAGGAATAGAGTGAACGAAATTTACGCACAATTTAGCTGTTTGAAGGAGGTGTAGTGCTGTTCTGATAGTTGTGCTGGCGTGTTGGTAGTACCGCAGCAATGGAAGTGTATGAATAATGAATTTGCACTTTTTTACAGTCAAAACGGTAAATAAAGATAGTTCTGATCTTTTTTTAATGAAATGTACGTTTGATGTGTGTGAGCAGTGCAGTACCGCTCAACGTAGGAGGTAAAATATTTATTTGAATTGCTCAGCGTTCACAGACCGATCGTTGAAGGAAGGGCTGTAATGTTTTTAATTACATGGAGCGATGTTGAGCATTGTAGGGTGGAGAGCAGCAGAGAAGTGGATTGTTTAATGAAAAGATGTGTTCGTTTTTTCGATACAATACATATTTATACGTGTAAATTTTCGATCGGCTGATATTGATTAGTTGTTGTCTTTTGGCTTGCGGATCCAAATGACATAAGAAAAATGATGAAATGCGCGTTATAATTTGCCTATGACGCTATATCTGAGTGTGACGGCCTTTTTATTACTTTTTACTCAACCGCTCCACGTATAGCCAAAACCGCTCTTCGAAAATATATGTATCAAACGCGACGTCCTGGTGATTATAAGCACTTTTACACCTTATGACTGGTGCCTCCATGTTCCATTGCCTTATATAAAGTAAAAGTGCATCCTTGATCTCGCTGCCAGCTTGGCCACGCAGTCTTAGCTTAGCTCTGTACAGGCTGTCTTTCTTCATCAAATGGAATTACGTGGGATCATATCCTCTGACGTATAATCTATCATCCACGCAAGGCCACCAAGCGAACGACAGACATGCCATACAATTCGCGCTTGTAGGCTACGATCAAAATTAAAACCGACCTGATCAAAAAAATTCGTCAGGTAGTGACTCAAACTGTCGTGTGAGAAATTTTATTATTTAAACGCATAGTAGCTTTCTCCCGTTTGCTCATTTAATAAATGCTTGTTATATCATACGTCACTTATAGGCCAATGTGTATGTGGATACCTACAACGCAAGAAATGCATCCTAAAGCACATTCCATATGCATCTCTCATACCAAATATCATTGTTTCATTCTTATCAATAATAAGAAATTTACACCAGTCCCAAATCGTTTTTATGTGCAGGTTGTCTTGCAATTTGTGACATACATTGCAAGATTAACAGCAATACCGAAACCAGCAAATAATAGACTTGAAATGGTCTTGTGTCAGACTGCAGTTTGACTAGGTCGACACCGATGAAAAAGTAATTGAAATACAAATATAACAATACGAGTGATTCAGGAATCGATGTTTTACCCTAATATTATACCTGAACAGTTGCTTAGCGTGTTTCGCCAGTCCATACGTGCGCTTTTACAAAGTTATAAAAAGTTATATAAGCTTTCGATTTTTGGTTGATTCTAATCAAATAATTATACGCTTTGCCTTTACTTCATATTTTTCAAACTATGAATGAATTAATTTTTTGGTGGTCATATCATGTCAATATTTTTCGCAAGTTTTTTGGCGAGTACGTATAGTCCGATATTTGCTAGTGCGTAAGAATCTTTATTCAAAATTGAGTTCGGGCAGCGAAAAAAATATGCAATATTAAATAATACACGAATCTTTTATTTCCGAAAAAAGGTAGCTAAGAAACCTATGACTTCATTCGTGGAAAAAAGAAAAATATGTTTACTTACATAGTTGTTACTTCACATAAAAATGAATTATAGACCCTTTAACATTAAGGTTTGGACATATATCTTCGTGCTAGTTACTGAAAAAGGCAATAGCATAAAATTGTAGCCTCAGTAATTTACCATTGCACATCATAGATTGAAAGTCACTGGCGCAAATAAGGACAATACATTTCGATAATAGTATTTGTAAATCTCTTCAAGCATAAACTAGAAGACTTTTTATTAAAAACAGACATCTCAACTCTCAATCATCCAACACTATGATGCTTTTGCCGTAAGGATGGTAAGATCCTACGCCGAGCATTAATGAACCAGTTATTTATCTGCGTATGATCCAAACCTGTCCTGTCGCAAAGAAACTGTTTTTCTTTCTCTGTAGGATAAGGATTATTAATATTATCTCGCAACCATGACTTTAGCAATTTGGATATCTGTTTAGGATAGTTGGTACGTTTCTGCTTGGTTTTAGTCGTTGCTCCCATCACTCCATTTTTAATATCGTACATGGATTCGTCCTCCGCCTCAGCGGATTCGTCTAACATTGTCTTAACTTCCGAAAGCGTCTTATTCAGAGCATAGACAAATTTATGACATTCCTCTTCAACTATTTTTTGTACCTTTGTTTCGAGTAAAATGGCATTTTTTATCCGTTCTAGAATAATAAAAATTGCAAAACGACACTCATCATCAATCTCCGGATCAAAATCCTTGTATTCCTCGACAACCTTGCGCATACTTTTGATTTGTTCCTCCAACTCGTATTTTGGCATTTTGCTCTGATAGTAAAGCAGCTCTCCGTCAGTTAAATGCTTCAAAATGCTCACTAATACGCTTTCACGGCTGGCCATACCCTTCCATTCTGCTTTAATTTTTATACTTTTGACTTTTTTAACATTGTATTACTTGTTCAAACACCGACAGATGAAGCATGTTACATTAAAGGACATTGAATTTGACACGAATATTAATATTTGCTAAAAATTTACGTCACTCATGCTAATATTCGTGTGGGTAATCACCGGCATGATATGAAATTCGCGGTCAACTTTGACTCCGGCAAGATTGAAGTTAGACTTTCGTGGTTGAATAAAAAATACAGATACAAAGCGATAAAAGAATAAACGAAACATTCATAAGATTTTTACAATCATTAGGTCAAAATCCTATACTTATAAATTAAAAGGCATTCTGACAGTATAAAACATTGTATACCGAAAAAACTCAAGATTACTTGCTTTAGGTATACAAAAAATTTTGTGCTAAATTGACACACAATTTGTTATATTATTGTCTAAGTCTGTGCACACTTTACTGATTCGTCATGACCAGCATTGCTTAAGCTGAAAGGCGCACAATTATTCATGTAAACCATATTATCTCGTTTATTTCGCAGACTTTCGCATTAACGATTCTTCATGAACATGCTTATATGTGATTTAGCGTGTTCTTGGAAATATCGGTGTTTTGACAGCCCTATCAATTTTATTTGGAATTGTAAGAGAAAGAAAAGAAGCAAATCAAAAATCAGCGGACCAGCAAAATGTATATGCTCCATCCGGGAGTAAGTAAAGATGCTTCCTGAGAAATAGCGAGATAGTTACCGCCTATTGCAAAGTATCTGTATCGTCTTGCATAATACAAATAATAGAATAATTTTAAAGTAGTTAAACACAAAAATTTCTATTTTTATGGGATTAGTTCGCATCCTCCTGTGGGAATAATATTTATGACAACGATGATATCAGGCATCATTCGGCACAACGAAACGTAAGTATTCAAATTATCATTTATTCTGCTATCTAATCAAGTTAGTCGGCACGACCTTGGATTATGATCATTACTTTCTTTTTAGTAATTATAACCATTCACAGGTCCGAAAATCACCTTCTACTGAAGTTTACAGTGCAACTCTATTTGTGCCTGCCATGAAACATAAAGATATAGCACATAGTTGCTTAATTTTATAGAACGATTCACGTGTACATAGTCCTTTGTTGCCGCATATTTTTCTGAGAATGATTATGTAGCCATTTATTTAAAATCTTGTACGTTTTTATACGTTATACCAAGCCTTACGTATTTATCTGTAGCATTGTTTTGTTCACAACTCTAATTTGTCTCCTTGATTATTTCAGAAAAATCATATTTCAACAAATATTCAATCTGTCTACTCTTTTACTATGAGCATCATGTCTACTCATTAAACCACAATTTTTAAATAAGACGCTTTTTTGATCTACCATAACTTACTGTGGCAACCAACTTGACGTTCCTAAAGCCATGTTCCTACTTTCGCTGCTGAGTCGAATATAGCGCACGGATAATCATATTAGCAAAAAATTCTTATGGATACATAAAAGTAAAACACATAGTTTAATAGTATTCAAATTTTTAGTTTTATTTGCTCTAAGGAAATTCATACCCTTACTACACAAAAATACACTCACTGAACCAACAGCTGACATTTGTTTGACTAAATCTTTCGGTTTGACTGTAGGGAAGAATCTTAGATAAGCCCGTGATACTTTGAACACAAATAATAAATCAAGACAGCAGTCAAAATTTGTATTTTAAATGTAATTGCATACGATTTCTTAGGTAACCATATCGTTAATGAAATTCTTTACAAATCTATGTTCTATTTCATCAGCCTTACTTGCTCTTTATTTTTTTTAGTTGCTTCACATGTCTATTATGTTACGTTAAATTTCGAGATTTTTACACAATTGTGGATAACCATATTTTGCAACGGTACTTAAATTTTATAGAAGAGGCATTCTATAACAATTGATATAGCTATCGCAAAAAAGACGCTTACGCAAACTACTGTTATCTAAGGCCGCCTGTTCGTTAATTATGTGCGTCCTCTCATAAAGTTATCATTTTATATTCTTCTACATTTACGAAGCTACTTTATTGCTTACCTTCATAGCAATCGATACTATTTGTTGACATAAGTATTATTCTTCTACACTCTCATAGCTTATACCAATTGAATAATTATTAATCAGGTTCTATAAATAACCATCTGTTGTGTTTTCAACTAAAAACAACTTACCGTGTTAAAAATAGCCGATAAAGTCTTTCTTTTATTATTGCCTCAGTCTCTTTTACTTCCCATTATCACATTTTACCTCTTAATCATAGAGGTATCTATCTCATGTTCTCTTTCACCCATTCAAATATTCGTATAAGTTTGTCCTCGTCTCCGTGAGGTGCCAAGCAAATATTTCATTATTTCCGTTCTGATCAGCCAATTCAAGTCTTCTTTTCATCGGCAGTACGTATCTTTCAGTTTACGTCCCTACAACAAATAAATTACGTATCTTTCAATTTAAATCCTTCGTTCCAAAACAAAGCGATTGATGAGTGGAAGTAAATTCAAGGAGAACAGAAACGAGGAGGACTCTAACAACGTAGAGGAGCAAATAGCGGTGCAAGACAGGGTACAGGAAGACAGTGCACTTGATATGATTGTACCGGATGCAGTGCCGTACAAGGCGCTATTAGACAGAAACAAGCGTATACTGATCGATACCATTATAATGGACCACATGCTGTTTAGCTGTGCAACATCCTCAGCGCAGGAATATGCCAGGCTCACCCATGCATTCCTGCCGCGCGACCTCCGCTTCTTCGAGCAGCTCAAAGAAATCAAGAAGTACATTCTGCACGCCAAAGATCCGCTGAGGTGTTTGAAGTACATCACACACCATTTTAGTGTGAGCGATGACGATCTGCACACGTTGACAGAACTGCACGTTAAGATACTTTTTCTGCAGCGGTTGAGAGATGAGGGCAATCAGGCAGCCCTTAACCTTGTAAGAGAGCTCAGAAAGAAATACGAATTTGTGCTTGATATCAACGTGTACTCGCTTATAGGGTACACCACCATAAAAAATGATTTTTATGAGCACATGGTGAGCGATGAGAAAGTGGCGGACTTTGTGGATGAGATTAATTCTGTGCTGTGGAGCAGTAAATTTGGCAGGAAGCACTCCTTGCTCATGTGTTTGGTGGATGGTTACAATAAAAATAAGTGATGATAGCGTTTCTCTGCCGGAGGATGGCGTTGTACTGATGGCGTTGTACTGATGGCGTTGTATCGATGGCGTTGTACTGATGCGTTGCACCGATGCGTTGCACCGATGCGTTGCACCGATGCGTTGCACTGATGCGTTGTACTGATGGCGTTGCACCGATGGCGTTGCACCGATGCGTTGCACCATGCACAGAATGAAAAGTCTTTTACTCCTCTCACACGTTTACCGGTTCGTTGCTGTTAGCAGCAGTTTTACCAGCACATATTTTCAATTACCCGTTCGTATTCGCTGCGCATCACCTGGCAGCAAATAAAACGATTCGCCATCGCAGCATGCGTACCGTAACCGAGCAAACACTCCTCAACTACGCACGTTGAACTGCTCTTTCCCTCTCATCGGCCATAACAATACGGTCATTTTCATCTTCTGCCCGTTTTGCACTGCCACCTCGCAACACGTCCACCGATCGGTTGCCATCGTTGAACAGTGCCTGAGTAGAAACGGTGTGCACGGCCGTGCTTACGCTGACGAACAGCCCACGATCGGATGAATGAACAGAATTGTGTTCTGCGTGAGAAGATGTGCCATAAATTAATGTGAACGAGAATATTTGGTGCAGATCAATCACGGCATCGCCCTGCAATCGTGGCAGGTACTCGTACATGCGATCACGCGTGGTACCGCTGGAGTGCGGTGAAAAGAACGGCAGTGCCACCCGTGATGAACGTACGCACCTAAAACAGCGGTAGCATCGAAGAGCACACAACAGCGCAAAAATGGACATTTGATTGCATTGGTTGAGAGCGGGGCGCAGATGCACGGTGCTGTCCGTAGGAAAGGACATGTGCTCCCTGTTCTGAACGAAAGCCGGGTGTTTCTTATCAAAGCACGTCACTTTTAGAAAAATGATTTGATGAGGAAGCGAAAAAACGTGTGTGAGCAGAGGAGCACATGAAGAAATTTAATGAGCAGAGTTGGGAAGCGGTTCGGCCCGTTCCACAGACAGAGCGTACGAATTGATTGGCGGCCGTGGCGCGTGAATAAAACTGGAACAGTGGGTACGGTCCATGAATAGCGGTGCCACCAATTGAGTGCAAAGCGCCCTTTGGTGTTCGTACCGCGTGTCCGTGCTTGACAGGCTGTGCAGCATGTGCACCGGCACGTTTATGTGCGCCCGTTACAAATTTACGTGTTCTGGCACAGGCGGCCGGTCATCTCCCGTTTTCCTGCCGGTTCGGCCGCTCTTCCCGTCGTCTTTCCCTTTCAGAAAAAATAAAAATTTTAAAATTGGGACCGTCATGGAACTCGTGCACTACGTAGGAGAGTACAAGACGGTGCGCGTGCTGGGTGAGGGCCGATATGCCACGGTCTACGAGGGCCTGAACGGCACAACAAACCGGCGCGTTGCCATAAAAATTACGTGCAAAATGCTGATGGCAGGCACAAACCCGCACTTTATAAGTAACGAGCGGCGTGCGTACGAGATCCTGAGGAAGAACGCGTGCTACTCGCCAAACATTGTGAAGTTCTTTGATTTTAAGGAGGACCGGGAGAACGCGTTCTTTATCATGGAGTATTTTGACGGGTTTACGTTGCAGCGTGTTGTTTATGAGAGCCTGAATAACAAGCAGAGGGCCAGGCTCACGGATGGCGAGCGTAGGGGCTTTCTGATGCAGATTGGAGATGCGCTGCAGTTCCTGCACGCGCTCGATATTTTTCATGGCGATCTCAAACCCGAGAACATAATCGTGCGCAGGGAGCAGATAAAGCTGTGCGACTTTGGATGTTCCATCGTGTCGAGCGATAGGATGTGTGCGGCGAAGAGGCTTGTGTACAACGGAACACCGGGCTATGCACCGCCGGAGGTGCTTGATATGGGCGAGCTGGTCAATCTTGATGATCTGGACACGTGGGCGTATGCGTGTGTGGTGTACTACGTGTACAGCGGTGAGCAGCCGTTTGCAAAGGACAATTTGTGTAGGACGTTCAAGAATTTGAAGATGCTTGAGGTGGGGTACGATGGGCTGCCCGAGTATGTGCAGAGGGTGTGCGAGGGCGTGTTCCGGAGGCGGGCGAGCGATCGAATCAAGATGGAGAGCGTGATGGAGATGGTGAAGATGTTTCCTGCATGAGTAGTGTGTAATTTATTAAAACTGTTTGTCTTGTTTGGGATGGCTGTTTGGTGCGGGCACGGCCCGTATGATTTGAACGTGCTAGCGTAACACGACGAGGTCCGTGTAAACTCCGCTCGAACCGTTTTATAACGGCAAGTGCTAACCTGAAGTGTCCTATGCAGCCGGTAATTCCGTTATCAGGCATGCATTTTTTGATACGGGTGTACCATTGCGTACCTTTTCTCATGGCAGGCTATCGCGCGAACGATTACCATATTGTGTGCTGTGTGTCACGAAAAGCGTACATTGTGCAAGAGGAGCACTCCGATACAACCGTTTAAAGAATGGTGCGGCATGTGCTGCCTAAAAAGCATTTGTTCAATGTTTGTGTGATGAGGCAGTTTTAGTAAAAATTATTATTTCTGTCAATTTGCCGTGTTCGTACGAAGAAGTACGCAATCTGAGCGGTTTTGCCCCTCGGTTATAAAAACTGCAAATTCTTTGCCCCTCGTTAAATGCGTTGCAGATGATTTTAAAGTCTCTGTGTTAAATTTAACGAACAGCAAGAGAGGGGGCCTTTCTGCTCCCTCTGTTACATTTTTATTTAAAATCTGCGGCACTGTTCCCGTTTTTAAAACAACACCAATTCGTATTTTGTGGTATTTCCTTCTTTAATTTGCCGTGTTACGCTTTCTCACAGATTTTGGTTGGGACTAAAAAATTAATTTTGACCTGGTAATCATGTTCGGTACTTCCGGGGTTGTTCGCAGGCGCAGCCTGCGTGTTAGGGTCGTTGCTGCGGTTGCAGCACGCCTTTGTGCTGTGTTGATGGCTGCGCAGGATAGGCATCGATTTCCTTCGTGGACCAAGGACCGATGGTTACGGTCTGTGTCAGCAACTCAGAAAAGTATGAATGATGTGGCATGAGCAGGTAAATAAGCATATTGTTAACGAAAAAAGACGCACTCTTCGTTTTCAATCATATTGTTATTTCCATTTATTCGAACCATCCTTTCCTCCTCACAGTTCTTTTTATGGTCCTAGTACCTCATTTTTGATACCTCTGTTTTCTTTTCATTCCAGGTCAATTCCTCCTCATACCGTCCCTTTTTCGCCAATTGCATTATTTTCTTCAATTCATGCCGTTTTCTGTCTATTCTTACCCACCAGTCCGAATTCACCGCTGTACAAATCCAAAATACACCATCTCGTACCCCCAAAATGGCGAATCAGAATCCTCCCAAATCACCACCTCCCAATCCCGACCGGCATCCCAACGACCACTCATCCACATCGTCCTCATGCTCCGACACATCAACAGGCCCTCAGCAAAACATCCAAATCCTGCAAATAGTCGATCAAATGTCCGAACCGCAGCTGCATCGCTACGAGTCGTTCCGACGTTCCGGATTTCTCAAGGTAAACATCAAAAAATTGGTGAACAACGTTCTCAACCAGGCATGCAATCCCAATTTTATCATTGCGGTCTCCGGTGTTGCCAAGGTGTTTGTTGGCGAGATGGTGTGTAAGGCTAAGGAGGTGCAGGAGAGGTGGGGGGATAGCGGGCCACTCATGCCTGCACACATGCATGAGGCGTACAGGCTTTTGTACAAGGACGTGCCCAATATGAAGGTATATCGGCGGTTTTTTGAGTAGTTTGGACGGTATGAGCTGTGCTGGTTATGAGTGTGTTGGACAGAGCGGTGCTTTAAAACGGTACAAGTGCTGATAAACAGTCTTGTATGTGCTGTTAGGAGAGCGAAACGACGAGTAAATGCAACTTAACGGTTCTATTCGTTGTTAAAATCGCTGTTAAACGCGGTCTATCCCTGATCCCACGTTTCAACACCCTTCTGGTTGCGTAGGTACGGTTTGTTTACCTTACCGCTCCACGCCAGGAAAGGGCCCTTCCTGCTGTGCCCTTCACATCGTTTGTTACTCCTCAATTACGGTACGCCATCTTAGCGCTTCACCCGTATTTTCAGTTCCTACGACACATCATAAAAACGTACAGAACAAAAAGACCGTGTTGTGCAGCGCAACGTACCGGTGGTACGTGTTGCAAATAACTAAGAAGTACGTTTTGGCACATTCTTTCACGGTCAGGCACCGATCAAACACAGCCGCTCCAGTACCAAACACACGTACGAACAGTAAAACCGTTTAATTTAACCATCGTACTAATACAAAGCAAGAACAACAAACGCCATATACACCAAAAACGTAGGATAGCACACGAGCACACGCACATTCCTAAGCTTTAAATACGCCACAAACACCTCACTCGCCACAAAAGCGCTGTAAAACGCGCCCACACCCCCACACACCAACGAAACATTCACACTAACATCCAAGTAGCACATCAAAACGTGCACAGCAGCAAAGAACACAACAGGCAGCATCGCATATCCCATAACAGAGCAGACCACGACGTACTCAATCTCAGACTCACCCATCGCATTGAGCACGAAGTGCATTACAAGCGTGCACAGCACGCACATGAAATACACACACCCGAACAGCACCTTGCCGGTGAGCAGTAGAATGAACGAGAAGATGAAGATTAGTATAAGTGGACCGGTTAGGTCCACTCTATCGATGTGTGCTGACTTTGTTGGTGTGTGGAATATTAGGGAGCATTCTTGGTGGATGGTTGTGAATTGGATGCCTAGTTCTTGGAGAAGAGGAGGATCGCCCGGTTCGTAGCCTGTGAATGCTGCTTTGAGGTCTGTGGCGGGGTGTACGTTCATTTTTAGGGGTGAAGCATGGGAGCGGTGAAAAGCATGAGGAATGGTGAAGTATGGGAGTGGTGAAGTATGGAGGTGGTGAAAAGCATGAGGAATGGGAGCGGTAAAACATGCCGTTCATAAATGCAGTGCCTAGCACGCTCAATCGCGCTGTACCCGTAACTCAAACAATAAAAGAAAGTACAAAACACAAAAATTATGTAATTACACCATTTCAATCTACAAGCAGCACACCACCACCTCAGTACCGCACCTTTTTACTTTCCTCATCCTTCCGTTCATCCCCCCTAAACTCAAAACGTGCTCTTCTACAGAACAAAGCACCAAAATTAATCACTGTTTCCTTCCGTTCCTCTTTCTGCATGAACTTGAGCATGTTGAGCTGATCATCGAATTTTACCATTTTTGGTGGGGTAGGAGAGATGTAAATAAAGAATGTTAGAAAATGAGTTTGGTCCAAGAGGAGTAGAAGAAGGGAATTATTGAGGGTAAGTGTGAGCAATTGATAGAAAGTAATGTGAGCAGTTAATAGAAAGTAATGTGAGCAGTTAATAAATAACCTATTAATACCATCAATAACAAATCCTTGCTTCAAACCGCAATCAGACAGTTAGAGGGCCACAAAAATAAAAATTAAAAAAGCACCAAGGGGCTCAAACAAAAAAAACGTACAAATGCACGTTAAACCCACAGTAACATACAAACCGGACAAGAGCCATTCAGCAGATTACATAACGGCATCTGCACACACCAACAATCTATGGTTGTACGGTACATGCACCGGTAAGGTGCTCGCGCACAGCAACAACGCGTTCTACGAGTACACATCGCACGTGCAATCGTTTGATTACTTGGAGAGCATGGAAATTGCTGAGAATGTGTGTGCCTTGGAGGTGCACGATAACGGGAATGGGCGGATGATGGTTGTGAGTGCCAATGAGAGGAACATACGGATTGATGAGGTAGAGGTTGGTAGGAACGATGAGATTGTGATGATGGGGATTGAATGTACGGATGGAAAGGATGAGGAGGGTGTTGATTGTGATTTTGATCATAATTTGGATGGTACCGCTGAGCGTACCTCTGTTAATACAACACATATTTTGACTACCCCAGCGTGTACCACCCCTGAGTTACACCCCATCCCAGCGTGCACCACCCCTTCACCTGCGATCCACACAATCACCCCCACTCCTTCACCCGCCATCCACACAATCACCCCCACCCCTATAAACACCGCATTGGTGTCCGAACTAGACGCACACTCATACAACATACACTCGCTCAGCCTACGCAACCACTTTCTGCTCTCCTCAGACTACTTCTGCATAGACATACACAACATCCACAGGATGAAGCAATCGGTGCTCAACCTCATAAACATAAAACCTGCAAACCTGGACAATCTCGGCTCAGTAATAACAAAATGCACGTACTTCTCGTACGACACGTTCCTATACGCCCTGTCATCGGGCAGAATATACCTGAACGATATGCGTGCGAGCGTGCAGTCAAAACGGACACACCAGTTCAGCTACCAGCCGGACAGTTACAGAGAGATACTGTCGGCCGTGTCTGACATATCCGTGGTGGATGACCGCTCGTTTGTGGCACGCAATCTTAATACGGTGGTGCTGTACGATGTGCGTAACGACAAATCGCATGTTGAGACGTACGAGGTGTTCAAGGCGGACGCGAAGAGCATACAGAGGGTGTGCACACAGGAACTGGTGTACGAGAGGATGCATTGCGTGTATGATTGTGGACGGATTGTCACGGGAGATT
Organism: Vavraia culicis subsp. floridensis; assembly: GCF_000192795.1. NCBI lineage: Eukaryota > Fungi > Microsporidia > Pleistophoridae > Vavraia > Vavraia culicis. The sequence goes on along the minus strand of NW_007360622.1, from coordinate 4,790 downwards.
TTGATGGTAATTTTTATGTTTTTGGGATGGATGGGGAGAGGGTGTGTGTGAAGGGAGAGGGGATGGCCAAGGTGATAGGGTGCAAGGGAGATGACATTGCTGTGTGTGGCGATGCGGTGCGCTATTACAAGATGTATGAGTGATTTGTTTGTTGTTGTACCGGTAGAAATACGATGAATTATTGTAAATTGATCACAATTCGCAGTTGATCAACATCACAGAGAAGATAAGAACAGCTGTTTGTACAGAAAATGGTTAGTAAATCAATACGTTCTTATAATTTGGTGCTTTTAATGTATGCTTATTTATTTAACACGTGGTGCTTTTATACGTATTAAGATTATGACACGATTTGTTGCTGTGGTTTTTGTTAGAAATGATCTGCACCGACCTGTTCAACCCATTCACCCGTTCAACCCATTCACCTGTTCAACCCTTTAAACCCATTCACCCTTTAAACCTGTTCAACCCATTCACCTGTTCAACCCATTCACCACCCTTTAAACCTGTTCAACCCTTTCACCACCCTTTAAACCCATTCAACTCTTTCACCACACCGCTTAAATAGACCTAAACAGCACGTACAAAAGCACAACAACAATCCACAACGCAACAAACCACATAATAGTCCTTCTCCTCCCTTTCACACTGTCCCACACCCTCTCAATCTCCCTAAAACTGCCAAACAAATTATCATCCACCCGTTCTATCACCTCATCTATTCTCTTAAGGTTCTCGCCTTGTATGTTGATGTGCATCGATATGTCGGTCATGAGCTGTCCTATCTCCGTGATCTGAGTGTTTAGCATTGTGTAATTCTGCCGTTTTGTGGTTGACGTGCTTTCGTGCATCTTGTGCAGCTGGTGCATTGAGAGCGACTGCATGCTGCTTTTACTCTCTGTTTCATGTAAAAGTACATCGTACGTACGCTTGGCACTACTGCTGTCAGCATTGATACTGGCACTGCTATTAGCACGTGTACCATTCTTGCCCTCACTTTTATCATCCTTACCATTCTTGTTCTCCCTACCAATACCATCACTACACTTCTTAAGCAATGCATTCACATCAATCAGCATTTCAATCACGAATATCTCTAGCGTACGTTTCACACCCCCATGAAACTTGCTGTCCGTGCGAAGCGTAGCTACCCTCTTATTCAAGGAGTGCAGCTCAGCTTTCACCACCTGCAGTTCTTTGGTGTTCGGTTCGTTATGGAGGCGTGCTATTCTTTTATGAAGGGATTGCCACGTATGCGGTGGTATTTCATGGGCGGGAATGTATGGTTTCAATTGGTTGTGTGATGTTAATGAGCGGTATTCTTGTGTTCTGTTCATTGAGTGCTGTGTTTTGTTGGGGTGCGGAGAGGGGGTGAGGATTAAATAGGAAGTGGTAAGGTGGTGTGGAGAATATGGGGCGGAGAATATGGGGCGGAGAATATGGGGCGGAGAATATGGAGCGGAGAATATGGAGCGGAGAATATGGGGCGGAGAATATGGGGCGGAGAATATGGGGCGGAGAATATGGGGCGGAGAATATGGGGCAAGTACGATAATGAGGATGGTAAGGTAGTATAGGGAAGAATAAGGGGGGTGGTAAATGACATAATGTATGTATGGGATAGGTAACGTAGAACAGAAATGAAGGGAGCAACAAGATAAATAGGAAGGAACAGACTGGTGATAAACCTGGTACAAACATACTTACAGATTGAACATGGTTATTGTTTACCGACTGAGCGGTAGAATCGTTCCACACAGATCATCAGCACCACAATGCACCGTGCATCTACATTGTAAGTACGGATCAGCACAGAATGCAAGTCGATCAAAGGTACGTGTGCTAGTCGTACCGTGTTCACGCGTACCCCAGGAAATAAAAAAATGCGCAATCAAACACCAAAGTACCCCCAAGAAATGAAACAATCCGTACAAAACATTCAACCAGGCGAATGGCACTCATCGGACGAACAGCTGCTAAATTCGGACATATCACTTTCTGAAAGTGATATTATCAACAAGGAGAATGTGCATGAGATGGTTAAGGATGTAGATGGCGTGAAGGGTAGCGATAGAGAACGGCTGGATAAGATTTATGGATATTTAGAGATGGACAGGGAGGAGGATGAGAGAATGATAAGATTTTTGAGGGAGTTTGAGGATAGGATTGATAGGTACATGGGGTAGGACGGTGTGATGGAGTGGTACGGTGTGGTGGAGTTATGCGGTGTTATACGAGTAGAAATTGCTATACGAATAGAAATGGTGCTACTGGGTCGTAAAGGATGATGTACGGTCAGGTATGTAAAATACGCTGGTATGTTCGTAATTAACGTACGGTTAATTGCGATTGATACGCTATCTAAGTGAAAAGGGCGGGTGAATTGTACCGGTGTATGAGCAGTGAGGAGGCATGGATCAATGAGGAGGGATGCAGCATATAAACAGAACGAAAAACATTTTTTATTTTTTTGTTGCCGTACCGCTCCAAATAAAGGGATGAGCTGTTCGCATGCACCCCTATGTTCAACGAAAACACCATCGCATCCCTGCTCACATCCCTAGAACAGCTCACCACCCAGCCCACACACTCAAAACATGACCTGAAACGGCTGAAGTACACCAAAATAGCACTAGCAGTGCTTTCAAAGCAGCTAAAGGGCCCACTCAACACATCCCTACAAGCACACCTCAAGAAATACATAAGCTTGCCCGTACACACGGACAGCACCGTGATAAAGGTGAACAACGATTTGGTGCTTGAGGAGATGAAGCGGTATGCTAAGAAACTTAAGACCAAGGCGATTGAGTTTGACGGGTGCTTGGAGAAGGATAAGGCACATGTTGAGAGATTGCAGATGGGGATGGTGTATAATGTGAATAGGACCGATGAGAATGTGAAGGGTGCAGGTGAACGTACCATGGAATGTGGAGGGTGGTTTGTTGGTTCTTTTGTTGTCTTTGTGGTTGTTTATGTTGTGGTGAGGATGCTGTGAGGAAGGGGTTGGTAGTGTGGCGTGGAAGTACACCGATAAACTTGTACAAATGAACCGTACGTTTTGGTGAACGTGCGGTTCAACCGCTGTAATAGGTAAATCATGCAATAAAATGCTTCATTTAATTTTTTCATTTTCTATTTTGGATTATTTTGTAGTCTTCCTTTTCGCTGTCGGTGAACGATTTAGGTATGCGTACCACCTCAGGACATTCACACTCGTTCAAGTAGTTTATTAACGTGCCGTTTTCTGGCATTTCTAGCGCGCCGTATCGCTCCTGCTTCTTTTTCAATTCTTCCTTGGCTTTTTGTATGTTCATCGACGGGGATGTCCATGATGGATGGAAATATGGTGGATGGGGTAGGACATACAGTGGTGTAGCAGGGACACGTGTTTATTGCATAAATACATGGAAAGAGAACGAATTTGTTCGATAGGTCGCGTCTTACGGTCAACACGTAATAAACGGGAGCGTTGCTCTCGCGGTGTATCATGGGGAATAATGGATGCACCTGTGATAAAAGCGACCACTTGTAATTGAAAGTGTTGTGCTTGCTCTGCATGGTGAGCTAGTTTCACATATATTTTCTTCATGAGAAAGAAAACGGAGCTTTCAGGCACACCTTTGCACATGTTTATCTTTATAGGATGCTTCTTCGCGACAGCGAGCCAAATTACAAGAAACTATTTACGAATTACAGCTGTTCTTGGGGCAACTGTTGATAGCCGTGCTATGACAGCAAAAATGACTGTGGAAATGGGCATTACTGTTGATGAAGAGGAAATCACCAACAACAGTTGAGATGGAGACGGGCATGTATAGAAAATGTTGATAAATGACGGGCATTGCATGCAAGGAGCTGTGATGAACAGCAAATAGGGATGTGTTATTGCTCCCGATAGCAATGCATCATTACAGGATAATTGCTGTCTCACTTCGGCAGCATTTGCATATTTCCTTCAACTGAAAAATATGAACTAATCACCAGCTATCTGATCACTCGCGTTTCCTGCCAAAAAGTTTGAACAATTCCTCTTTTCGTTCGTGTACCGAAATTATACTTGGTGGTGGCTTAAGCACATCGTTTTTACGTCTCGAAATTGATTAATTAAAACTGGGGCATCATAGAAAAGCACGGTGAAAGGTCTTTAAAGTGCCCTCCTGAAGAGAGAGCAATAAAAACTTGTACAACAGCTATCACACCAGGAGATACTCACGTGAACCTGAAGTATTGTACCAAACCATGAGGTTATATGAATAAAAATACAACCTGGAAGCTGATTGGTCAGTTATGTGGAATAAATTATTTGATCCTTCGAGAAAAATAAAAAAATTTTGTTTCAGGTATTTGCACTGAATGAAGAGTCAAAAGTTGTTGTACAACTCACTCTTACCGAAACACCCTCAATTTTTCTCCACTAACAACATCAAAACACGATCACCGAATAGTAGCTAATTAATTTGCTCCTACCATAAAATCTTAAACAATAAAAAAAACATAATACGACATATGAAAGGAAGAAAGTATCATTGAATGGAAAGAACAGTTTTTACCGTTTTATAAATTCAAATAGCGCAGCTAGTACAAAATAAAAGCGCTCGCATTTACCTGTGATTCATCCTGTGATGTTCTAAACGCACACCAACGGTGGCGCAATAAATGTATCGCTTGGATGTTGCGATGTAACGGACTACTCTTCGTGACACACCCGTTGTGCGTAGGTGCTGCTGCGCTAGATCCTATAAAATTAGGCTGTCCGCAATAACCGTGGTATTTCATGAATCGCACGCTCT
>NW_007360621.1:106524-107706 GCF_000192795.1 Vavraia culicis subsp. floridensis | reverse complement strand
TTTTTTCTCTTAGATGTTCGTCACTACCATACTGTTCTTGAGAATCAATCCTTTTTCTCTTGTTGCTTTCTTTGTCGTCGAGAAACACACGGTATCGTCCCGACATCGGTCCCTGTAATTGCTGATCAAAGCTCTCACAGACAATGTCTTCCTGTTTCTTCTGTTTTAGAATATTCATTAACTTTTTGAACAGCTCTCTGTTCTTTTGCAGTTCGTCATAGCAGCACATGAAATAGTTTCTTGCTGTGATATAGGACCGATAACTGCCTTGTAGCATCACAACCAACCGGTCTTCCTTAGAAATACCCGAAAAGTTGCTACCTAATATGTGGTTCCAATCTAACTGCAGAAACGATTCGGAAGACATACCTGTCGTTTCATCGTCGGTCTCTTTGTGCGGTTCAGTATTATCATACTCGCTCATCACAGCAGTGCATGTCTGTTCATACCCGCTATCCACCTCCTCGTTCTCGTGCATGGCAGCGTTCAATGACAGTATGAGGGCAAACCAAAGACTGTGCATGCTTTGGAAGACACGTGTCTTTTTATAATTCGGTCATTTACTTGATCAAGATATTTATCATCAAAGGAGCAAATGAAAATATGCGAAGTAAAGCAATTCTACGAACAAAAACACAAAATCAAGCGCTCTCTTTACAGCACTGTCTAATTATCAATATTGATACCGGGTTACTTTAATCTATGCTTACTGGCAAACCAATACAAAGCTTTTTTGCACACAACTTGCCGGTAACATACGCCAAATACACAATACTTTGTGCTGTGCATCACAACTTACATCAAAATATCTGCATGCAGTCCCAAAGGCGATACACAACGCTATGATACAAGGGTGTTTTTGTTCTGTGACAGAAAACAGAAATATGTTTCCATGCATCTACTCTCGGTGATGATACACAGCAATGGTACCAAGGCATTTCATGGTTCAAAAGTTGTTTCCGTCATAACGGGAAACATAAAAATCATTTTCTCGTCATCGAGTAGCACAGCAGGAATCACATCCTGCCACCAAACAAGGATCGTAAATATACCAACTGTGCTGAGATGCTGTGGTACAGGAATGTATTAGCATGTTGATTATGATTGATCCATTCCCAAGTACAAGTATTGCCAAATGTATAAGAACATGTACAAGTACTAGAACAGAGTATTGAATTACCT
>NW_007360621.1:86296-105405 GCF_000192795.1 Vavraia culicis subsp. floridensis | reverse complement strand
TTGTCTGCTGGTCAGGCGCTCTAAGGATCTGAGCGAGTGTTTCCATGAAGGGGTAAAAATAAAAGAAAATAAATGCGAACAGCATGATTGTTTATTGCGCAGCGGAAGGGAAGGAGAATAAGAGAGAAGCTGCTCAGTAGCAGGATTAATTGATTGGATGAATGATAATTGTTCGGTAGTAGAATTAATTGATTGGATGAACGAAGCAGCGTTGTGATAAGAATACATGCAGCTCATCCAGAAAATTAATATATTGAAGAATTGATTCTAAACGAGGTAGAAGAATTGTCTACCAAAACAATCCTGACACAGACAGTAAAACAAAAAGAGTACACAACAATCAAGTAATATCAAGAGAGAATCATAGAAAATAACAGATGACAGACAGAAAAATATTTAACAGCACATGCCTGTATCGAGGATCAAAATTGGTACAGACATAAGTCACAAAAGGGGTCAACATAAAATGCAATGAAAATTATAAAAGTGAATTACAAGTCTTTCAAGAGAAGGAACGGCATAAAATACCCATCAACTTGAGCTGCCTTCATATCCAGATGCAGCTCTGTTTATGCCGCGTAATGAATGTCCTATGATCCCGTTTAGGAGAGGCTTGTTATCTCCTTTCCTTTTATACCCGTTATTCTATCGTTGCTGACAACTAATTATTTAACATCTACGAATTCATAGTTTAGATAAACGCATTTATGAGCTAAATGCAGAGGATGCATCTATGTACTTATAACTAGTATCGATGAGGCTTAGTAGATCAGTACAGTACGGTTTACGCATCCATTTGTTCTTCTCATCGATTCTCTATATGGACAGATTTAGTCGTTGTCCATTACATGCCAACAAATGACTAGGATACACAGATAATTTGTACGCTTTGATACATCGTCGGAGGTGCAATGCATTTGTTGCAAAACAACATCCAAATATGATTCTCGTCATATTTCATGAACAAATGATGAGCAGATGTGTCTTTATGCATGATTTAGCAAGCACATTTTGTGAATGGTGCCATGTACGACTTCAGATCAATGTAATTGCGTGCTATGAGAAATATGCGTGGTGAGGTTGAGCAAAAGATCCTCTATTGTGGAAAACGAACATTTTGTTTTTGCTCCGCTCTTCTCCTCAATCTGCAGCATTCTTCTTCCACAGTATTAAAGCCTGCATTAGCATGATTTGCGTTTTGTTCCACGACCCGGCTTGTTCGTATTCCTTTCCTCACCGAATTTAGGCTGTACATTGCCCCCTGCCTGCTTTTTTAGAACATGTTTGTTTATCTCTTCACTGTTTCGGCTTACCTGCCGCTTCATCCCTACTTGCTGTTACACACAACGTTTCATCATGAATGTAATAAAAGTGGCAGTTCATCACGTTCCATGCTTGTTTTGCTTGCTATGTGCTATGCACGTAACCAAGTCATGATATCCATGGACCTGACAGATCAGGAACTGGAGAAACTCAGCGCGAATGACAAGGAATCGAAGATGTACACAGCGAAAAGCGATCCTAGGAATCCAGATTTCAATCATCTGCTCGGCCTGCCATCACGTGAACCAGAAAGGTTCACTCCCAGATGTGCATCGAATGAGGAAGTAGCGCAGATGCATAACGACCTGGACAGCATGGATGAGTACATCAACGATCAGCTTGGACTGCCCAAGGGCTCCGTTCCTACCATAAACAACAAGAAGGCGTTCAAACGGTTACACGACTGGATCATGCTGCACTTTGATGATTTGGCTCTCAACGGTCGACTTGCTATCAGCCTAGAAATACGATACTTCATGTGCACATACATCGTAGCGTTCATACCTGCGCAGTTTGCCTTCTTCTTTCCACGTGCACTCGTATCGGTCATTCCAGCCACAGATAAACCTATCATTAATGATTTTGTCAAGGCGTTGAAAACGTTCCTTGACTTTGTTAAGGCCAATGAATCGGGTGAGCTGTTCATCACCTTTAGTATAGGACGGACCTTCAACCTAAAGAACGATTTCGACTTTATACTGTCTATTCCCAAGAAAATTCTTTCAGATCCGCTCTACCTGTTGAAACAAGCACTTATGTTTGATTTGAAGGCAGCCGGTCTAGAGGAGTATAGAGCTAAAGTCAGCAAAAATGTGCTGAGAAAGAAGTGAACACATGGGGCGGTAACAATGTATAATTGTATATATGATGCATTTTGCCCGTCTATGGTGTTCGTGTATGAATGAGCTTTGAACCTCTCGTAACAGCAAAAAACCGTATCACTCATCGTCTTCTGATCATAATATGGAGAGTATCACCATTTTAAGGGTTTTTATTATTGCAAGGGTAAAATAATTCTGGACAATATAATTAGATGCAGTTCACCTCATTGTTCTCGATACTTGTACTAAACTTATCACTAGAATGTTGCTTGTCTCTATTAATCCGTTCAAACTAAACGTGTTTTTTTATTATCATACATGACTACGAATTATTCTTTCGCTATCCTCATAATTAAACATAACCTTAACCAAATACAGCAATTGACCAATTTCAATAACCTGTGGAAAGATTAAATGTGTTGGTTATGAAGTGCTAGTGCTCGAAGATGATTTAAATAATGTAGTGAAGCGATGAATTACAATATCATAGCGATAATTAAAATTTACACGTATATTCATCACACTAGCATCAATTGCTCATATATTACCATCAAATCTATCCTTGTATAACCTTAACGAGGTAAAGGAAAATGAAAGAATGCACAGTGCGAGTATATTCTTAATAGTTATGCTATGACCTGATATTTGCGGTGCGCTTTGTGCATAGGCACTTGAAGCTGTGGCTTTGATGACGAATATCATACTTTTTCATGATACAAATAGTGATCAAACGATGAGTTGATTACAAAAACGGTGCGACAATTGTGCCCAAAACAGGAACGTGGCTGCAGACTGAGAATGAATTTATCACAAGTAGAACAAGTGGTGTAATTTGTTATTTATTGCTGGCTAAGTATGAGTATAGCAGCAATTTTATAGAATGAGCGGTGCTTTAATGGATGGAAACCGTACGATAAAACGGTGAAAGACCGTAACAAAACAGTAAAAACAAAAACAAACTGTACAATAGCCGCTTTCTTGTTACACATTGTGATACAAACCATTTAATTTTATTGCTCAGCACCTAAAACAACTGTCTATCCTTAATTCTCTTCACCAGATTAATATCAACAGACTTGAGCGTAACACGCTTGGCATGCACAGTTGCAAGATAAGATGTCTCCATATTTGCAACAATGTAGCTCTCATACGCGTCCTGCAACATATCAAGCGCATCCTTCGTAAACCGCATCTGTGTGTCCATCTTGAGAACCATCGTCTTTAGCATTCTAATAAAACACGCCTTGGGCACAAGGTGTGTTATCGACTGCCGATAGTACTTTATTTCCTTCTCCACATGATAGCGCAGCTTAGACGGCTTTTTGATGGGCAATTGCTTTACTGTGGGTGTTTTTATGCTTAGAGATTTCTTGCGCGCCACCTTGCTTTCAATAGGCTTGCGTACTTTTTTTATAGGGCTCTGTGATTTTGGACGGGATGGTCGTACGGTTCGTGCCATTTCTAGGGGTAGGGCCTAAAATTTTGTTTGTTTTTGGTTTTTGAGTTATTGTAAGGATTAGGGATAAGAGCTGGTTGTGAGATGTTTGGTACCGCTATCGCTTCATAATATAGATCTTTATGCTGATGTGTAATGAGTTGTTGTAATTGTATCTAAATTTAACATTTATTTATTAATGTTGATCACTTGATACAGTGATTTTCATACTCGTTCACTCGTAGTATATCATGTTTGTAAACGTGCACAGCTAATAAATTGTTTTCATTGCTTTCTTAGCTATTCATACAGAGGTAAAATGTGAACATTCCGATTCAAGTGCCCTTATGCACTCACTACACTTCATTCTCTCGGAGGTAAAAGGGAAAAATCGAACTGCCCCTCATGCGTGGTTTAGACAGCAACATACATTCTTGGTAGTAAATAACATGAAAGGTGAATCATCAATTCATGGGTTGTACCATATCGTAAAGCAGAGAAAATAATGTAACTAGCAGAGCAACACACTTCTTTATTACGATACTACCTTGCATACCACCCATAAAATGTCAACCCAGGATCATAATCATACAATTTGCAGGTAACAATTATTGCTCAAGAAGTATAATTTATTTGTTGCTGACATGAAAAGGTAATAATTACAAAGGATCATTTATTTCTAGCACACATATCAACTTGTCAAGGTGGTACCTTTTCTTCTTTACAAACCAATATATTACCGGTCTGTTTACATCCTACAACGCAGCATCACATGTACCAGCAAGGTTTCACGCACACTCACCACGATTTAGAGGCACTCCATGCATATTTTAAGATTAGGAATCATAAAAAGATGCAATGATGTATTAATTTACAAATCACCGTTAAAACACGGAATTGAACCGTAACTTTCCTTTTAGCACCGTGCAGTGTGAATAATGAACAGCTCTGCAAAAACGCAGTGATTTACTAATAAGGGAGTGATTATGGTATCGGTGGGTGTGATACATAAAAATTGTTATGGAGTGCGTTAAAACGGGTGGATGATTTGAAGACCGTGATCTATGGCGACAAGGTAGGAGCGTAACAAAGTTAAGATGGATGTAACAAGATTAAGATGGAAACGTAACAAAATTACGGTATGCTCAAAGTTAAGATGGGAACGACAAGATATGTCACAGCAATATTAAATGCAAACACCTAACTCATAAATAACACCTCGTATCAATCATGACACGAACAGTTTAGCATATCACTTTGCATTTTTACCTAACACCAAACATACCTGCGTTGACAGCTGCAGCCTTGGCCATAATCATGGAAGGTGTCATGGGCAAATCACTCGTCAATCCTTGCAGCCCATGCACGAGTCCACTGCTTCTTAAATCGGTCATATCATTGCCAGGATTGCTAAACCTGCAATGTGCGAACGCTATTTGAATAATTGCTGCTATTGATGGCACTTTCATTGCTTGGTGGTTCTGTTCTTTTTATATAGGTGGTGTGGGGTGAGATACGTTTTAGGATGCACGAGGTAAGACACGCAATGTAATACGTGGTACGGTATCAGCATTAACGTGGTGTAGCGCTAATAATAGTTTATTTATGGTGCTATAACATTCTATTGACCGCATACCATGCCATATCACGTTATGCGATCAGTTCACATACCGTATTAATGTTTTGAACACCTTATCTGTTCAATGCACTGTGCTATTCTTTACTTTCACACCAGGTGTTTCATTCTAACACCGTTATAAAGTATCACTTACTATCGCACGCCGTTCTCAGAACAGCGTTATGATTGTTAAATTGCGATTATCACCTTTTCGTGTTCATGTTAAAGCACGCATCCTCCTCAACAACAATAACACGCAGTTAAGAAGTGTATTTTGTTTATGCATTGCATAATAGCATGCTATTATTTTGCACTGTGAACGCATTTGTGCATAAACTGATTTATAATTGTTAGCCCTTGTTTACGGTTCAAACAACCATCCTCTGTGCAACATTTTTATCAAACATGGCAGGTTGCTGCGGCCATACAAGCAGGGATGTGTAAGAATGCAACAAATACCGAGCAATGCATAAAGAATGTTTGACTGGGATACGGTACGAAAAGTTTTTTCTTTCCGGTGATAGAACGAGGGTGTGCTGCTGAGTAATGTTTTATTTACCGCTGCTGCGCAGCACAAGCATGTGATTAGTGCTTCTATGAAGGTATTTGCTGGAAATGATCATACTATTGGAAATATTTGATGGATACGTTTAATTCACTTCTTGTCTTTTGCTTTTACCACAGTGCTACATTCCAAACACATCATCATTATTCTCCACGGCACTAGCAACCGCATCAGCAGGTGACATTGGAAAAGGACCACCTAGCCCTGGCAATGCTTCATATACATGCTCGCCCTTAGAATGTTGTAGTGCGTACGTCTTTGTGAGGATGGCAAGCGTGCGTATTGATAGGAATGTTAGCATTGCATTGGAATTGAGTAAGAATTTATACAGAAGATGAAACGGTGGTATAATATGGCATTGGATAGGAAGCATAGCATGGGATCATGGCATTGGATAGGAAGCATGGTATGGGATCATGGCATTGGATAGGAAGTACGGTATGGGATCATGGCATTGGATAGGAAGTACGGTATGGGATCATGGCATTGGATAGGAAGTACGGTATGGGATCATGGCATTGGATAGGAAGTACGGTATGGGATCATGGCATTGGATAGGAATAATGGTATAGTGAACGATTGTTGCCTACGTGGTAGCAAAATAAGTTGGTATTATGTACAGAACCGCAATAATTTATTTTATAATGCGCATGAAAGATATAAATATGTATAAAAGTGCATAAAGAGAAGTGTACGGGCATAAAATGATGCGCACGTACGGGTCGGTAGCAAGTACAAATGAAGAATGCGAAGTTTAATACGAACATAATACCGCAGGTTTAAATAGCGTAACAATAAGATATGTGCCTACATTATTACAAGATAATACGCCATCGCTACAACACGGTATTTCTACATAATACGATACTGCCCTGCAATACTATTCATTTCACACAATACGATCCACACCAAGCTATTCCAATGCTACTTATATACCACGTATTCCCGCTGGCCACGTTCTAATAGCTGCCGCTGTCTGTATAGGTGTTGTAGGACAGGTGTTATCATATCCTATCGCAGATCCAAGCATAGAACTGCTTTTCATGTCCAAGTATCGTTTTAGTTCCTGTTCTAGGTTGCAATGAACCAGGGATAAAACATAGATTAGTATTGTAAGAACGTGCATGGTGCAAGAAATGGTGTACATTTTATATGGAACAGTGAAACGATGCGGTTAGAGAATTGGATACGCGTTATTGGTTGGAAATGCTGAGAGGGCGGTAATGGATAATGATACTGGCGGTATATCATTGCTTTGATAATGATGTTGATAACGGACCCCTGTCTTGAAATGTTATTGGTGGCGTTCAAAATACACGTTACCGATCAAAATACACTTTACCGATCGAAATACACGTTACCGATCAAAATACACGTTACCGATCAATGGAACGGTTTAGCACGAGACCACGATTTTCAACCGTATCTCTACGCTACAAGTCATTCATGCATCAATCAACCATTTATGCATCGTATTACGTTGTGCTACACGCTGTCGCAGCTCACACGAACAACACGGTACCATCGCTCCGCACAGAATGCTGCATAATAAAAAATAGAAACGCGTTTAATACGCAACATGCCAAACAATCATCAAAACATGCCTGCGTTCGCTGCAGTTGCATTGGCGGCTGCTTGTACGGGTGTCAGCGGAACCGAACCGTTCATTCCAGCAGCTCTTTCGAGCATGGGGGTCTTCATGACATCGTTAAGATCATCTACAACGTTGCTGAGAGCGCAAAATGCTGTTTTAAGGATGATAAGAATTGTTAGGGTTGTTGGTGTGAAACGCATTCAATGGATTGATGGATTATTTTTATACCTGGAATGAAGCATAGGGTGTAAGAGCGTGGTAAGGAATGTAATGATGTGTTTTAGAGTACGGTACAGTGGTGTGGCAAAAACTTTCTAGAACATAAAACTGCAGCAAAAAGAGTGAAATGTAAAAGTGTAATACGCTCACATCGTGTAGCATCAAGGGACGTACCAATACGCACAGACATGTAGCATAAATGCACTCAACCATGTTGTAAGGACTGTTTCATTGCTAAGATTGGTTTTGCACTAAAATGATTTGGTAGCATGCCATATCATTCTATCGTACAAGCATTAACGTTGGCATACGCAAAAAGGGTTTGATTACGAGTTGATTTTGCTACTCTTCATGAAAATTAGCGTGAAAATTTGGACGGGTGGGCCGTACCGTGTAGCAATTATGTTGCATACAAAGCAAACATATTAATACGTTGTGAAGTGTTGCTACGGTGAATTGAGGAGTAAAATGGTGCGGTATTGAGGGACGGACCAGCGAAGTACGACAAATACTTATAATTCTACAGGAGAATGAAAATATGTGCAACAAACACCTTTTAAGAACGGGAATACAGCGGATGATACGTAAATGTTACCGATATTGGTAATTTAGCATTTAATTTAACATAAATGCAAGATTGAAATGAAATTGTTGTTTAATGAGCACCGTGTTAAATGATGCGTATTGCGGTGTTAAGGTATCGATGCTATTCTGGCAACGGTTCATCTTCTAAGTATGCATTTGGGTTGCTGTGCGTATTTTTCGTGGTGATCGGTATTTGTGATAGTGTATGAGATGAATAGTGGTGTTGTGATGGCGGTTGCTATTTGTGATGAATGAGCAGATCAGTGCAAGAGCAGTACGGTGATATTTGGTATGCAGCACGTGGTCATGGAAATGGTTCTTATTATTGAGCTAACAATGGTACGTTCTATTCGTGCAACGATGCAGAACTGGTTTCGTGGTCGCAAGGGCATTTCTAATCGTACAACAGCGTAAAATCGTTGAATGCAAAATACTCCTCTTCGACATCCTCTACCTGTTTTGCACAGGCTTTTACGTATTCTTTAACAGTCACATCCCCAACAACATCATTGTGTTGGGCATTGCGCGTATTTATGGTGGTGATGCCATCGTTACCGCATGGGGAAGTACTGCTGGGTGGAGCGTTGCTCGTATTAACATGGATGGCATCATCACTGTCGCGCATGGACAGTGCATTAATCGCATCATTTGCATCCACCAGTGTGGTAAGTTCTATGTGAGTGCTTTGCTTACGGTGGAGTTTTCGATTTTTACGTTTTTCTTTTCGTTTCTGTTTCTCGTAGAGATACACATCAAAGTATGTATCTGTTGAACAGCTGTCGCTGTCCTTATCTTTACCACCTCTGTTGCTCTCACCGTTTGTGGCACCGCTCCTATTATCTTTGCCACCGCTCCTATTATCTCTGCCACTGCTCCTATTATCTCTGCCACCGCTCCTACCATTAGCCCGAAACCTACTAAACTTCCTCATAATCATCACCATCACCTCCTCCCACGTATTAAGCGCATTTTCATACTCCCAGTATTCTACCGCTATCTCATACGTGTTGATAAATCTTCCCATTATTAGAACAAGCAAAGCAATCCACATTTTGTTTACCGGTAAGTTTTGATTCTTTTATACGTTTACAAATGTTTTGGTTTTGATGGTGTTTTAGAAATGTTTTGAGATTTAGATATACGATACAGCGCAATGAGGTGTTTTACGGTTGTGAGAACGTTATGTACCGTAAGAATACGGTGTTGATTGTCAAATTAATTAAGTGTTGGATAATACAAACAAATTTATTCGCAACTGCTGTGGTATGTAACATGGTGGAGAGGAATGCTGCATTGTACCGTGTTCACCGTTTTTACTGCTTTTCTACGAACCGCTATGGAATAGAAAATTGATTATTTTATTTAACTATTCAATGTTTCAGGTCCAAATAGACAGTATTTTATAATGAACCAAGTTAGTTACTTATCATTTTATTTGTTGTAGCATTACCAACTATGAACATACACCCCTGTTAATAATCACTTTACATTTTCAACATAAACAAATTAAGGAGTGTGATTGAATATGACACCCTAACATTGATCACAGACCGGCTAGCACACGTAGTACTGATATTGATATTTTGTACGGTTAGTAAATATTAGTGAACAGATAATTGGTACGGTGTATTGAGGTATGTATAAGGTGGAGCTACGCGGTGTGAGGTGATTAGTGCGTACCTATGAAAATGTTGTTTCAGAATTACTAACAGGTATTGTTGATGTGAATCAGTGATAATTCGGTTATAAATCTCTTTAGTTATCGTATAATGGTGCATACACATGAATGCTTGCGAACTATTGGTAGCAATCACAGATAAGCCTAGATTAATATTATTAATCGTACAGCATAAAAAACAGTAAACAATGAGAAAGACCAATCATAAAATCCCTTTTTTAATTCTTGCAGCATTTGTTATTTGTTAAAACACCCTATTCGTTAGAGCAATTTTTATTAGGACGAGCAAATCAATCGTTATCCAAAGTATATCTGCTGGATTGCTACCTCTCCATATTAACACAAATAAACATGCCATCACAGAATATTTTTCTGTGGTTGACCGCAATCTGCCAAGGATTTGTTTGCCCCATACGGCGTATCACTGTCGTACAGAAGTACAACAAGTCAATATTATTCTCGCTTCTACACAAACCATTCTTTTACAATTAGATTATTATACAAGAGCTGGTTAAATACCCTTGTGATCCAGAAGATAACATTATTTAAATTGATATTTCCTTAGGTCTTGGACAGCCCGCATTCTTTCTAAGCTGTTATTTTATTGTTTATGTTAATTCTCTGTCAACTGACTCCCCATTCTTCTCATTTTCTGATACGTGTAGATTGATATTTACGTTCAATTTTACCGCCAATCATCGTATAGGAAATGTATTTTGTATTATCTCTTCGTATTGAGCGGATTATTCCCGTGTAACACCATTTACCTGCTATCAACCAATAGCATATCCCGAATAGAAATACTGAATAGCACAAATGAGTGCCTTTTACAAGAAAATAGTTCGCACATATACCTTGGCACCTACCGATGTGGCTAATAATTGCTGATATGCGATCAAATTACGGCAATAAGATATTTCATTTAGCGCCCTAATTGGGTCTACAGTCAGCAACACACACGACAAAAACGTGCTGATGTCAACAAATACACTATTGCTATTCGTATAACGCCGATATAACCATTGTTTATTTAAAATTCAAACGATTTCATGGTAACGCCCTTATTATCTTTCATACTGTTCACCAAATTGTCATCCTGTGTATGCCCAAAACCATATTGCTGTAAATCTATGATGGACCGCACACAGACAAGAAATACCAAGCAATAAACAAGCATGGACAACCATTATCACTTTGAAATATAGTGGCAATGTCACAAAATGTGTTTTATAATGGTGATTAGATAATGTGAATATTTGAGCATCACGTACCATTTTGCAGTCAAAATTATTATTATATCACGTCAAAATTGAGTAAAATAAATATTTTGTTGTCTGATAGAATTCTCTGAAGATAATATGTGCGCTAGCAACCGTCGTAGTTGCAATTGTACGCTGTTAAACGATTTACATCGGTTATTTGATCCGCTTAGTCTTTTTGTGGGTCTTTCTGTGTTTCTGGCGCGATTTACCACTGATAAACGGTTTATAAGCAACATTTACTTTGTTAGCAATTTTTGGTTTGGGCGCCCATTGACACGTGGAATAGAAAGGGAGTTTAAAGCAACGAAAGTGTTGTAGAGCATATATCGTAAATATTGGCTTGATAGTTACGGATGTAGGGCAGGGTGTTTAAGATTAGCGTGTTTTAGTACCTGGAAACGCGGTGTAAAGCGTATGGAATAGGCGGTTTTTACTTAGAATTTGTTTCAAATCATTTGCTAAGAGTATGTTGTTTCGGATCGTGGTTTTACCTTTAATCAGGACACCTGATACTCGTTGTGCTTGCATTAAAATTGTGCTGATCCTACCAATCGTTGTAACTCTCATTTTATGAATTAGAAGACGTGTAATGACGCATTGGTGTTGGAATACACAATCTATCGTGTGTACTACATTGAATGGTATAATTTGCAGAGCTAGAAGTGTATTATGCCAGCAGTACGCACGGATGAACTGAATATCGGATGAAGCGCGAAAAAAGACCGATGACTGTGGAAAAGCATTATTTAATACAAACTGTTTGTAAATGGGTTATGAGACGGACTCGGAAAAAGAACGTGTGTAACATACGATAGAACGTATCCATCCGTAATCCTGTGACTTGCTGGTGCCCATTGGTCGTTTCACAACAACAACCATAGATAGCCCACTGACGGGATACAAACTGCGGACTACCCCTACGACGGAAAGACACCACGCTCAAATTGATCAGAGAAAAGTGAACCGGCAGCGTCATAGAATCATCCCAGGCACAAGCCTGCCATGCTTCAAGAGCACGTGCGTAAACAGAGAATGCACAAAACATATAATATTTATTTACAAGACCAGTCAGAAAGACACCGCACAGGACAAATCATCTGTCATCGTCCAAGCCTGCAGTAACCATGTTTCGTCATCCCGGCCCTGTCGGGTACAAGTTCAGACGAACTTGGAATGCGAAAGAACTGTACAAATGATTCTGATAAGTACAGACGTCGCAGGGGTAAAACTTTTTCATAAATTTATAGTTTTGCAGTTTAACAACACAAAAATATTGCGGTTTATATCCATCAAACATTTCCATGCTGCAGACAGATCATCATTGCGGTCACATTGTGCTGGCAGGCACCACATCTACAATACATGGTTCTATATACCGAAATAGGCACATGAACAGACATAACATGCACCATAATGTGTATCATTGGAGCTGCTTTAATTGGTGTCTTCACATCCAAACGGGTACTTTCTGATTTCGAAGTGCGTAGAGTTCAGAGAATAATGAACCGCACTAGCGCACTAGGAACACTTGTCTGTGTGTGTTAATTAAACAGGCTTTAAAACACATTGCTGCGAGCTTCAGCAATTGCTTGAGATGTTCTGATGCGAAAAAATGTATAAATGACTTTTAGTGAAAGAAACTATGGAAATTGCGTGTACATGTGCTGTAACTAAGCGATAAGAGCACCAGCTGCTTTAAGAAACGATGTGGAAGAGAAGAGGCACACGAAACATGGAAGATCTACGTAATACTCATCATGATATCCTACGGCTAAAGGAATTACTTACTGTAATGATCTAAACTCGGTTGCTTGCTCGGAGCAAAAGATGAGAAAGCATGGAAGGAACAGTAAACAGGTTTAATTGATGTATGCGCTACAATATAAACATTTTATCTTCGTTAAGTGACCGTTTATCGATGATGTGCACGTACAAAGACAGAGAAATGATCAGTAACAAGAAAACTAAGCATGCCTACCGTTCCTTTCACATATCCTGCCACTACACCAACCAATTTATAGTTTTGAGATGGTGTTTCTGTGAATGGCACATTTTTTAGCGATAAGGAATTGTGAGAAGAGGAAATGGAACGAAAATGATAGCCCGTGTTATTCGTTTTTAAGTGTATAAATTGCTTGTGAAAGGTTGTATACGAACCGATGGGCTTAGTGGTGTGTCTTTTACAGGTTGGCCTTCTCTGGTGTACAAAACGTTGGTAATTACATGATTTGTAGACAGAGATATTCTCTTTGTCACAAGAAAAAAATAATTGTTGTAAATACATCGATGAAACAGCCATCATTAATGGTATTTTCTGTAAAAATAACTAAAATGGCAGGTAAATTTGGTTTAATCCACGATATGCCATTTTTCAGTAGGAAAGTTCGTAATTTATGTTTAATGCTGCAAATAACATATGTTGAGCAATATGTTAATTAAAATTAAACTAGTGTAGAATTAAACATAGATGGTAAATCATAATAGTTGCGAAAATGTTGATGATTTGGTGAGTTACTTGAAGATAAAAGAGGAGGAGACTGATTGGATGTTTGGACTGGATGAAACGGTTGGGAAAGAGGGTTACATGGTTTAGAATGGGCATTTGAGGATGATTCTTGATGTGGAGGTGGTTGTGGTCGTGAAGATGATCGTGATGGTTTTAGGTGTTGAGGAGGTGGTTGTGGTCGTGAATATGATCGTGATGGTTTTAGGTGTTGAGGAGGTGGTTGTGGTCGTGAAGATGATCGTGATGGTTTTAGGTGTTGAGATGATTGTGGTGGAGGTGAACAACGACCAACGGTTCTACTAAGATTTTCTGAAGGAAGTACTGGATGGTTGACCGGAGGTGCAGACCCAGATATGTAACCAGATGAACAGGGTGGAGCGCAAGAAGGATGTAGCATATTCAATGCAGTTCTCTGAGACTCAGATAAGTCATTTTTCGTCTCATAATTATTCGATCCACTTAAATCACTACTATCCCACTCTTCCAGATCATCGCTCTTCTCTGATATCTGATCACTTAACAAGATCCGATCTCCTATATTCTTCTCAGTATTATAAAGCTGCGAGTCTCTCGCAGGTGTACAAACAGCCGGTTGTTGTGTTTCCAACCATTTTTCATTACCTGTCTGCCTATATTTTTCTATCAAAAAATTTCTGGCACTCCGAAGCATTTCTTCCGCTTTAGAAAATAATGCTTCGCTCATTTTCGCAAATTCGCAAGTTTCACACAACCATTTAAAAGTATATTTATTTCTTGTTTTGAAATACGGTACCATTATTGATTTGGCACTGAATCTGGACAATGCACTGGCTAGTCTTTCGTGCATTTTCTCAAATTCATCGTAATAAACATCAACATATGCCGTTTTGCCGGATAGATCCAGTGAGTTAGCGTATGGCGCACGCAAAAGCGAAAAGCCCTTAGCAACTTCAATCATATTGTGCGCCATTTTGTCTATTTCATCCCTGTATAAACTTACTTTGTTACGACTGATAGTATTTTTCATTTTTTTCACGCTATCCTTTAATTTTTTTGCACTGTATTTTAATTCAATAATCCTCCGTAACACTTTTTCTGTGCATCTCTCTCTCAGTCTACCCAGCAGTTCACCATGCAATATTTTAAAATAGGTGTTACCACAAGAATTCTGTCGTCTCCGTACCAATTTTATAAATTGCTTGCAAGTCATTTCTAAAGCATCATAAACCATGTTATTCATTATTTCATATTCCCGCTGTATCGTATGGAATCTATCGTTGGCTGCATTGTTGTTGTCTTCTATACCAGCCCTGCCGGTCCGTACATTGCAGCTGTTACCATTCGTAGAGTAAATACTTGAAAAGCAAAACAAACACATCAAAAAATGCATACTATGAAGATTTTCCTCGTATTTATAGTTTTTATCAATTATTTTTTAAAAAAATTATTTTGTTTTTGATAGCACGTAATTAATTAATTGACAAACATCTATTTTGACGTACTCACCGGCACAGATAGGCTGCGATGGTTCACGGATAGCTCCGTTATTTTTTATTAACCATAATTTAATGCATTAATCAAGCGATCACGGCTGGATGTTCTCCTATCCACTAAACAAGGAACAACGCTACCGCTCAGGTGTACCGATGCTTTCTGTCCTTGCACTCATTAAATTTGTTTTAACACGCTTCTGTAATTTTTTTTCCTGCTATCTCGGTGATATCATGGGACAGAAATTGCTGTTTAGACAAAAATAAAAAAATTACTTCTCTTCGCGACAGAGGATGATTTGAAGGAACGCATTTTCTTTCTTTACCGTTCGCAGTGCGGTGATCAAACGTGGAAGCACCCCAAATTAGAAGACACGTATGTTCAACAGCGCGCTACCCTTTGTTCCCGTCACAAAGGACCAAAACTTTTAAAAGAGCAGAGCGAGCGGTGCCAAACGCATTACTCGTTGTTGAGCCGCCCTTGAACACCATGCAGACCGCCACAGAATTATGGTGCCATCCACGCATTAACCCGAGCAGCATCCTTGAATCCTCAACCGCACTTTACACCGATCTTTCGTCTGAAGCACCCTATTTCGTTAAGGCAAGGTCTCCAATAACCATCGTTTCACGTGTTTCACATCAAAACGAGGGAAACACGCAACCACCAATTCTGCTGCGCTCCCTGCTGACATTTATCGCCTGCTCAACGCACAAATCAGATCTGAGCACGATCTTGCTTGTTACAGAGGTTGCCTATCCCGTACACGCGCTGCTTCGTGCACTCGTAACATCCGTTTTTAAAAAAAATATAAAAGAACGAATGCCAGGATTTACCATGAATTTATTACGCATTCTTCTCCTAGGTACTCCGGCAATACTATGCACAGGCGAGAGCGCCAAGACCAATAAGTTGTTGTTTGGATCAGGCATGTATGGCAACCCGTTAGATCCACAAACACCTGCTGAGGCAGCCGCAACTGCCGCTTCCAGACGACCATTTTATCCCATGGGCGGTAGGTTCGGATACTGAGTATAAAATGCATTAAACATGATTTTTAGAAAGGCGTTAACTGAGGCAGCAGCACGTGTTAACAGCGCAAGAACACATTTTTGGTGTGCATCACGTTCTATGAGCCGCGGTATAAGTGTATGTGCTCGTTAGCTTGCACACAGCTTTTCCCAAATGATACGTGCTGCACATATTTTCGTTGCGCTTGCCCTACCAAGCACTTTATAAACAATTATTTTCTTAGATAATTTCAAGCAGCTGCCATTATCCTGCGTATTTATGGGCACAAGGACCTACCGATCGGATTTTGTGATGTTCATTTGCAGACCATGTTGCGCTTTCCACAAGCAAAACATAAATTTAGGGATGAGAATGCTTTCAGCTTGCCGCTCAAAATGATGAGAAAAAAATATTTAAATGTGCATACGGTGCGTTGCTCAAGATGTAGTTTTGGTCATGCTGGGGTCCTATGCATCTTTTTAGACTCCTTGGTGTGCATGTTTGGTGTGCATCTTGGATGTGCATGTTGGATGTTCAAACTGGATGTGCTCATCATATATGTAAATCGGATGTGCTCATCATTCTTCCTTAGGTTCGATCTAAGGTATTGTATTACCATGAGGCCCTCAATAAGCCTACCTCCAACAGGAAGACTGTTCCACGCGCTATCGCTCACAGCACTTCTGTTGGTTGAATCTGCGTAGAATCGATCTACAAATGAAACGTGACAGAGATATGAAACAAGATGGAAAGGAATGGTGGTGCTGCCAAGATCTTTTTATGCTTGGTATTTTACTTTTATACGAATTGTGGCATGTGCTCATCATAAATAGACACGTACGGCAGGTCGCGAAGTAAAATTTTATGTTTAGGCCGGTTCAAGATCGATAACATCAGATGAGGGTGATGGCTAAGCAGAGAGCATGACCTCACCGTTCGCGATGATCTTAGATTTAGTTCCGCTTTTGACAGAGAATATTCGTGAAAATGCCAAAGAAGTTTTCTGGTCACCGAAGATGTACCCGGTATGAAGTGTGTCCAAGAAGTGCCAACCTGTCGGTAAATCTAAAAAGGTAAATCCTGTCTATGCCAATTAAGAACACCTCCTGGTAGCGGAAGGTTCAATGACCTAGCAACGATATGCCGAATGAGGAGCGACATGTTGAAGGCAGCTGAATGAGACCTAGGATGAACCAAGGATCAGTGGTTACAATCGGACCATTGCTGTTGGCTGGGATGTCGCTGATGTGAGGGAGGATAAATGGACCAATTTCGGTGAATAAAAATGTGTAAAATGTTCTTTTTCTACTAGCTGCGCTATCCCGTTTTTCAAAAACGGATGCATGAATGGATAGTATACCAAAATAGCGCTTTTGAATGTGACTAAAACATCAGGTCATTCCTTTCTATTAATTGTTGTATAGTTACAAATCAATAAATCACTTTCATTCCAGTAGCTCATTGTATACAACATTTATAGTGTATGCTTTACCATTCTCATGCTTTCCTTGGTCTCCATTGTCAACAACATACGCCCTTAGACCTTTTGCATAGCGCACTCTCGACAAAGCTACGTACAACTGACCATGCACAAAGACAGAGCTGTGCAGATAAACACCTACCTTGTCAAATGACTGACCCTGTGACTTGTGGATTGTCATCGCAAACGAAAGAAGAACCGGAAACTGTCTTCTCTTGAGTATGAATGGCAGCTGTGTCTCGCTCGGTGCCATGTCGATCCTTGGTATGACTGCCCTGCTACCTTTCCTGGATCCGGTTACAATAGTAGCTATGATGAAGTTTGTGTGGAGTTCATCAACCACCAGGCGTGTGCCATTGAGTAGGATATTGGCTGGATCAAGGTTGCGCAATAGCATTATCAACGCACCTCTTTTTAGAACTAACTTGTGCGGTGGCATTCCTGAAGGCTGCTGCTTGTTGAGAAACTCTAACGGATAGTTCGCAACAACATCGTTGTCCTCTGTGACAATAGAGTCTGCACTCGTGTATATCATTTTGTTGCCGATCATCAAGTCAAGGACCCTGTCATTGATCTCCTTTGCAGTATCGTTGTTTGTTGTGAGTATAGTTCTGTTCGTCAGATCTTAGCTGTCAGCCATGTTGGCAGCATCACCATATATCTCGTTAACGATGTCATCGCGCATATCGTCAACGTAGTCGTTGAACAGCCCAAGTGCATCATGCGGTCTGTTAAACACACAGATGTATGCGAACAGCTTTCTGATGTGGTCAGATGTCTCTGTCATTGCAGCTTCGCCCAGTACGTTCTTCCATTCACTGTCATCCTGCAGAAGATTTTTTGCCCTTGCTGCTTCCTCGAATGTGCCATATACAACATTGTTGGCACTTCTTAAGTCGTCGAATGACGTGGCACCTCTCACATTGAGCAAGAGCATTCTCAGATAGAATCTCTCCTTTTCCTCTGGATTGACCGCATACGATCTTGTAATGACTTTGTCCTCACCTCGCTGTCGCAATACCCATCGGCTGTTCTGATATACATAGTGATATGGAATGTCGGTGTAGAGATATTGTCTGATTATTTTTACCACAATTGGTACTATTTTTTTTGATTTTATACTTTTTTTAGAACATGTACAATATCGAAGTGCTTTTTTAAGAACTGTGCACGGAGCACAGGAACATTTTGCAGACTCTCGTAGGTCCGATCAATAAATAAAGCTTTGCCGCGGTAGACAATCAGCTGATCATCTACAGCACAGACAAAACCACCAGGATTTAACAATTGTGTTTTTTGCACCAAAAACTTTTCAGTCGGTGTATTGTCAGAATCTGGATACATGATGCATCGACTTCTTAACTTATTTATAGTTTTATTTCTTCCAGAAAAATGAATGTTAGTCAATGATGAGAACATCAAACTGTTCACCAAAACATCTGTTTAATTGTGATATTATGTTCTGTTGCATTGACCAAAAACTCACTTTTACATCCATTTCTTTATATTTCATTCTTTTTCTGGTAAATCATCTAAATATAC
>NW_007360621.1:53023-85729 GCF_000192795.1 Vavraia culicis subsp. floridensis | reverse complement strand
TAAGGGTCAAATAATTTATTTCCCAGAACTCATCAATCAGCTTTCGAGTTGTCTTTTTACTCATATGATGAATGATGATAATCATCCCCCCACTTCCCAATTAAACTTATACTTTTCGTTTCTGATCACTCAGATATAAAAGCATCCCATCACACAACTATGAAACTCTAGTTTATAAAAAAACTATAAAACAAGAGCTGCACTTACATCCTATGAACCTCTTAGCTACTATTGTTCTGACATTTGCACATGTATTTTGCAACAAGGGTGCTGCCAATGAAGTGAGGAGCAACAATTTGTACTTTCCTGACTTTTGGGGAATGGGTTTGAATTCTGGTCTTGGTGCTGGTCTTGGTGCTGAGCCAACGCCTGCTGATATAGCTGCTGCTGCAGCTGGCAGCAGAGCAGCTAGCTACCGATTTTCTAGGCGGATGTCAAGCAGTTATGGAATATAAATAAATGTTACTTGTACAAATGAACGATATGAAACTGCCGCAGCAACGAAGTGTCAGTTTCGTTTCACCTGTTCAGCTGCTGTAATACAGCAATTGATGCCTAAGATGCTGTGCTTTGCACGCAATCTTTACACCTGGTACCGCCCGTTTTTGTACAAATTCAAATTTGACTGCTATGCCAGGTTTGAATTTACACCACACATTCAACCAATCTGCCACTTCTGCACCCTTTTTCATCAAAAGCATGGATGTTAAGGGCAGCATCGTATGAAAAGACAACTCGAAAGCTGATTGGTCAATTCTGTGAAATAAATTACTTGTCGTTAATTTTATTTCTGTTTTCAGGATTAATTAAACATCTTAGCGGTTCTCTTTCTGCCCTAGCGGCAGACCGGTATACACAAGTAACCATTTCTGTGGTGAAATCACCCTAAAAGATTGTGGCTTACGCCACGGGAGAGAAAGCCATGTAACATTATTACGTCCAGCCATAATGCCACGCCTGTCCCGGCTACAACACAATTCGTTGCTCTGCCGAACCAAAGGTTTCCGTACGCATGCAACGCTTCCAGGCCATAACATACATCGTGCCTGCACCAAGCTATTACATACGAACGAGCAAACTTGCGCACGTTGCTGTTCTCTCCACAAAAATTAAATATTTTTGCTACCACGGATACCAACGAACTGCCCTACCACAAAAATTACGTTCAATCCACAAAACGTGATGATTGACCGTACGATAATTACAACAGCACGTGTACCGCAATCTAAAACACATGGTATTTGCACCACAAGGTGAACAGCAATCAACGCTACGTGCAGATGCCAAAACGACAGTCTCCACCGTTGTGCCACAGCTCCTGGTGCGGATAACGATGGCTAAAGGTGTTGCTGCTCGATGTTAAAACGAGCAGTTAATGCGCATTATGGAGTGTTAATGCGCACCATGGAGTGTTAATGCGCACCATGGAGTGTTAACGTTTAGGAACCAAATTTTTAAAAATGTGTGAACTGAGCTACCGACCGGAATAGTTTGTAGAACACGATACAGTGCCATATTACGAACAGCACCTGCTCCATACGCACCGCTTACGGTTTCTACAGCTCACATCAAATGCGCCAGTTCGTAGAGATTCGAGTTCAACGGACATAGGACCGGTTATGGTGAGGTATTGTGTAGCAGGCACCCTTTCCGCTGCATTGTTGGGTGTAACTGCTATTTTTAGCGGTTGCAGCTTGCAACAGTGCAGAACGGGGTAAACCAAGAGCACAGCGCTTTTTAAGTTCGCGAACGAAGTGCTGGACACGGTACCTCAGTTTTTACCGCACCTTTCGTGTTGTAGCGGTTAATATCGCTGAAAGGGGTGCTGTTCACCGTGCATGTTTAGGATGCACTACGCCGCTGAGCGGTAGTTCCCCATGCTATATTGTACGAGGTATCGCTTACAGCAATATCTACGGAATCGTAATGTGCAAGAAGCACTTGCTCAACGTAAAAATGTGCTTTTGCCGATTTGCCATGAAAGTTGTGAAGAGCATGCACCACCATAAACATATCGCCATTTTCTATGTGCAATCTATCGCACGGCTCCTTTTTATCAGGAATTTGCGTTTCATATCTTCATTCAATTACCATGCACACCGCACAAAGGAAGAAGCAGCTTGAAAGATGATTGATCGGTTCGCAAAGAAGCACAAATTTTGTTCACATTCTTACGCTAAATCAGCGGCAACTATTGCTGTACAATTCATTTCTTCGCCACGTTCTCAGCCGTTCTTTACAGATAGCATTAAAACTGCACAACTACCAGGTAAAAATGAACTCCTCAGCCCTAACAAAGGATTCAAAACCTGCAAAAGACATGGGGTGACAGTAAAGGAGCGAAATATCATCGAACAGGTGATCAAATTTTGTTACGTTTTATAAAAGGAAATAGCACGGCTGGTATTTACCGAGAATAGGGACTCATCCAAATTATGAGGGTATTTCGGACGGTTTACAATGCTGGATATGTACACATGCCGTGTACACAGCACCACAACACTGCCGTATCGTCAGCGTATTCTGTTGGTTCTCTTCAGAATCATCAAATAGCTGGTCAATTACCGAGTGCTCACTGAGCCATCCGCGTTGTAAACGCTGCATTCCAATCATAACGCGTACGATAACCATGTCAGCATTAAAATACGCACCAATCGAACGAGGACTATCATTTTCAACATCGGTCCCTGCCGATCACATGCACACCCACCAAACCATCAAATAGCAGCTCACCAATCATTGCACAGCTCAAGAGCAGAATTATAAATCATCATTCAAACATTTAATGTGTCATCAGGAATATAAATATGAGGAGCATCCTGCTCACATGTACTTCAAACACTCCGTTTTATGTCTCACGGCAATTGCGCATTTGTTTGCTCCATGTGCTGCTGAGAACACAGACAAAGCCTCCACGAAAAGTAACGAGCTGATGCCTTACAGCCCCTTCATGCCTCCCAATGTTGTTAGTCCCGCCGAAGTTGCTGCTGAAGCAGCTGCCAGGAACTCTGCGGTATCATCCGCCTCAAGGTATGCGTACACGTCATCAAAATATATGTTTTAGATGTTTTTTCTGTGATTGTTAGATATTAAAGTTTGGTAATGGATTTAATGACAGGGCGTACCGATTTTTTGAGGAGCGATCCGAGCATTCTTTGGGCTAAGCCTGCGTGACGAACTGTAAGCATTAACAGCACGGATCAATAATTGGTATGGGCGTGTTCTTAGAGCCTTAATTTTTTTTACCTGTTTATGTTTAGGGTTAGAGGGTTCATACCCGGAAACAGGCAATGCCGGACAAGCAATCTTCTTAAAATGGCTGTTTTGTGGCAACGATTACGTTTCGGCACGTGTCTTTGGTCTGCAAACCGTTGTATACTCGTTATCGTTCTGCATTGGCACACAATAGGTAAGCGGGTGGATAAACCTTTCCTTACCGGTTGCTGTGGCGTATCCTTGCAGGCGGTATCTCTCTACGCAAACCGTGTATCTGTCAGCTTTTTTAGCCACTCATCCTATTGAGTTTGAGACCCACTTTTTTACACCTACCAACAAAGATTCGCACTCACACATCACGGGTAAAGCGCCTTATCATCTCACGTGGTATATTATGCCATTTCTGTGGTTTCCACAGGTGCACTCGCTCACATGCATGCTGTCTGATCCGAATCGAACACGCCATTAGGTCATTCGCAAAACCGACCCGTTCTCTACCACGTTCACCAGAAGATCACCCAAAAAACGTATGTTAATTCCATGCTACGCACTTTAATCCGTGTTATGCCGCCCAACCCCGTAGATTCTCACGGAACAGCCTTTCAACACGAACGAAGTGATGAGATGGCCGTAATTAACGTGCTCGGTTACAAAACCATCTTTTTTTCTGAATCGTGTTTTAGCACCGGTTAAAATGTAAAAATAGAGCTGCTGTAACGGTTGTTTGATCGCTGCACTTTCCTGTGCCAGCAAACGGCATTACGTGCACACAGGGCAAGTGTACCAAACCACCACGGTTACGTTCTAAAGCGCGCACTACTACGCGTTTTATCGATTTATTTACCTTTTACCGGTATTTCATCATAAAACGAGCTGCATCATGGTGTGCAAGATCTGATTTACGGTTAGATGTGAGAAACGGTACTAAACGCAGTTTTTTGCACTCGGATGCAACGTGTGGTCAAAATGCTACACAGCATGTCAATCCTATCACTAAAAACCATTTTATACCAGATCAATGGTGTTAGGGCATTCGTTTGGTTCACACAGGCCTGTCACGGCAACAGATGCTACGATGCTAGTTGGAGTGCACCCGGTAAATGAATCTCAGTCCGTTTGAAAGCATTGTTTCAAGCACTACATCGTATTGCTGTTCAAGTGATGAGTCGTTTGTTCATGGTAAATACGCTATCTCTATGTACCACTGTTATTCGTGGTACATTTTACCGATCGAAATAATCGAGTTGTGTCTTGGAAGGTGTGCCAAAATATGCAACTCTTAACGAGCAACGAGCAGTTCGCCGTTCGTTCTTGGGAATAAAAAAGTGCTTTTCTGCCACATCGTGTTAGACCCCTTTCTCAACTAGAGCGGCCCTCAGGATCATCCTTACCGACTGGTATTTTTACTAAAGTACGTTTATTTATCCTTTCAATTGATGACTCAGCATTTTGCGGTGAAGGCATTTTTACCAATAACCTATTTTGTGCTGCAACCGTAGCTCTTCTCGGTATTTCTGCATCCCGAACCGGTCGTATTAACAACCGTAGCTCATCGATTAAGAACCGTATTCAGTGCCAATCAATCCTTGCCGTGATATGAGCGCTTTAACTGAAACTGGGACGGTCGTTAATCGATCATTTTTCAATTCCAGCCCTAATGCAGGCACACCGCATGCAAAACAGCGGTACCAACAGATCTTCAGACGGGAAGAGTCTCCGGCAATCGGTACGTAAACCAAAATATAACAGCACAAACTATCAATTGCACAGGCTGTAATTGAACGGACAGCCTCTACGTGTGTGAACACTTGGTACGTATCACAAAACATAAGATCAACACCGATCGTGCCAGCCACAGCCGCATCACAGTTGTATAGATGGGTATTGTATGATCTAAGCTCAGCACCAATGTTTATTTGTTCTGCATACTTCACGTTTTTGCCGTTTCATCGTTTTCACCCGGTATAATTTGCGTGTTTCATTTCATATTTTGATTGATATTTAAAACATGGCAAAAACAAAGTATATAAAGGAATGCGTACGTATTCTCATGCTAGGAAAAATATTTGCTTTTGGCTTTGTTCTATTCAGAAGTGTTTTTGCAGGACAGGATATGAAGAAGGATAATTTGTACGGATACGGTTATCCGTTTGGAGCATCGCCTGTTGCTGCTACTATGGGGAATGCTGTCGCTAGGAATGCGGCCATTGCTGCGGCCACGGGGTTGTAACTAAAAGTGTTTTGAAGTAACATATTTTTGTGCTGTGAGCACCATTTTAGCTAGCAAAGCGGTGCTATCATCCATAAAATTACGGGTGTGTACACCGCAATTATCGTGTTCATTCCCTTCTTTTCCTTCTTTTCCTTCTTTTCCTTCATTCCCTTCTCTTCATTCCCTTCTTTCCCTTCATCTTCATTCCATCTTCTTTTCCTTCTCTTTCATCTTCTCTTCATTCCCTTCATTCCATCTTCCTTCTCTTCATTCCATCTTCCTTCTCTTCATTCCATCTTCCTTCTCTTCATTCCCTTCCCTTCTTTTCCTTCTTTTCCATCTTCCTTCCATCTTCCTATTCTTTCTCTTCTTTTCCCTTCAAGCATCGTAAACAATCATCCAAATTAATTCGTTAGTACCATTCATTTTCCCATGTATTAATCGTAGAATATACGGTGATTGGTCAGAGCATCTCAGCACAGGCAGTTAAAATACGCGTCATGTAGAAATAACTCAACCATAGGTACTCCTATGTACGGTGCTGAACCGGGTACTATCGATGTAAGCACCGAACACGGATGTACAGTGCTACACAGCACTTTCATAACAAATGCTCGTTTCATCACCGGTCCTGATGTTTTTATGCTCACATCAAGTGCAAATAAAATGTTTTATATTTTCATTTTCTTGAACAACAAAGAATTGCACTTAGGTGCATGCAGAGGTGGCAGTCCAACGGAATTACCGGCTCAACCGAATTATAAACTGAGAGCCGACCAGACACGCATCATAACACACCCTTCCAACGCAGAAATGGTGTCATAATGGTTGATCCGCCTACTGCCACCCCTCAATACGCTGTAAAACAGGATTACGGTCGATCTACCTTAAAATGTAATTGTTGTGCCGCATCGTAACAAGTCGCATGGCCATGACTGCAATCCAACACAGAATCAACCATGCAAGCCATAGGGGCTCGTACCAGGATCTACACAGCAACTTTTATTTACAAATCATTTATTTAGAAGTAAGGACTACCGCCAAAGGAGCCGCCAAAGGGGCCGCCAAATCCGTTCGCAGCAGCGGCTGCATTTGCTGCTGCTGCTCGTCTTGCTGCCGCCTGCTCTATTCCTGCGCTTCCTGCACCGAATGGATTCCATGAACCAAAATTACCAAATAATTGACTTTTTTTCGCTACTCCTTCGCGTGCTGCTATAACTGAGAATAAAAGTGAGAGAATATGCATAAACGTAGAATTACGCATGCTTTTATATTTTAGGTGTTACTTTTTGTGTTATGATGCTGATAAACATCTTATAAACTGTTTCGTGATCTATCTCTTATTGGCGTGCACGTGTTTAGCAAAACGGTGATAGCACCTCGTTTCTGATCTTACCGTGCGGCATGAAAACATGTGGCGCACGTTGCATTTGTGCACCCGTAATTTTGTTCATTTTTAATTGCACTCTTGTTCATTTATGCGCATGAATAAGGCGCCACAACGCGTTTATTACGCCGTTCCTGCTGTCTCATTTCCATCGCCTTGTTTATTCCTGTTTTAGCACCTTTCATGCTTATCAGCGCCTTTACAGCTAAACCAGATCACAAGACTGCCACTGACCAATAAAACGCGCCGTATTGTCACCTATCCACTAGATTCCATCACCACGATCAAAACACGATAACGCGATAAATATGTATCACATATATCACCCGCCATTATCTCCGCTCATCCGATCACCCTCATTCCTCTTGCTCAACCGCTCCACACGCCAGAACACGACCTCATCGTCCTTAACATCTCCAAAAATGAGGATCTTCCCTGCACCGTTTACAACCCTCTGCACCGCAACAACACTCAAATAGCTTTGCTTGTCATACGCAAGACATGCGTATTTAGCGTGCACCTTGTTCTTATCGTGTGTGTAGATCAGGAGATCGGTGCCGTATTTGATGCCATCGCTGATTTCGTATCCTGCTGCTGTAAGGTACGATTTTATGCGAATAAGCTTTTTTTGATGGTTCATCTATTTTCAACGTATCGAGGGTACGCAGGGACATAGAAATTATTTTTGGGCAGAATGAGCGGTTTGCGCGCAGAAATGGGAATTACTTGCACAAGAAATAAAAAGCGTATTAACATATGCAAATCAAACCTTTTTATGAGCAACAAACATTTACGCGTTTTCATAAAACAAGCATGTTTATAGAGTATAAAAAATTGTACATCACTTCTATGCATGCAGTTGACAGAAGTGGCATTAGTTACTGTTCACAGAACGTGATGCGTTATAATACGCTCTGATCTGCGTAAAAACACTAAAAAGAAAAAACTAACCGAATCGTGCCTTGAGAAGGACCTAAACAACGAAAGGGTAAGACAAGCAAATAAAAAAATATTATAGTTGAAACCGAACTGCATTGATTTGATTAACGAGGGATAGATGGAAATTTACTTCTAAATGCTTACACGTATTAACAAACACATTTTTGTACCGTATCGTGGTTTCATCACAATACGAAGAGATGCAGATCATGCAAATAAACGGTCTTGGTGGTACAAAGCACGCTGTAATTGGTGGAAAGAACAGCTCACTTTCGCTACTTTTACTTTATCTCTTTATAGGAATGCGCATGTAATGTAAATAAGCGGGCTACACATGCAGCTTTCTTATCAGTTCATGCAACTTATCGTAAATAAGGTTGTGCATAAATAAATAAGAGAACAAAAGTATATAAATAGCGACAAAACACTAAATATCTGTCTTTTTTCACCAAAAATATTTTTATTTATCTTCTCATACAACAACACCTGAACAACACGTTTTTATGGTTTTATCCTGTGTATTCTGCGTTCTTTTTTATTCAGCACAACGACCCCTCATGATAATTTCTAGAACATGCATAGAGCACAAGCAGAGTAAAAGACGGTGTCCTATTTTTACGATTGACTGCTTGAACGCCCTTGTGGTGACCGGCAGCTATAACGGAGAGGTGATTGTATGGCAGGTCGAGGACAAGGGCAGCGGTCATGGCAGGCGACGCGCACTGCCTTCCTTTGCGGTATTACAGAAAATTTACGATCACAAGTCATCAGTCCTTAATGCTCGGTTGCATAACGAATACCTGATTACTACAGGTGATGACAATCTTTGCATACTGTACAAACAAATAAAGTACGGGGATGAGTGCTGCGCTCAGGATAATGCAGGAACCGATGGAGTTGAAAAAAAGGATGAACAAAAAAGCATGCACGTGGGGGAGTGTATTGAGAATAGCGGAATGCGGCAGATGAACGATGCAGTACCAACGATAGAGTACAAAAAGATGAAAGTGATCGCGCATCATAAGGCTGATATAACGTCCTTGCACATAAAAGAGGACACCTTTTTTACAGCCGGTCTTGATGGTCTGATCTACGTGTATGATTTCACAGGCTCGCTGCTCAACTACCTAGACATACGGGCTCCCATCAAGGGGTTGTACACGAGAGATAATAAGACATTCGTGAAAACGGACACGCACCTTCTAATTTACGAAGACAAGACATTGAAGAACCGAATTGTGTGCGATGGAATACTCAATGAGTCATTTTTTGCCCGAATGGCAAGTTTTGGTAAGTTCATGGTTGTTCCCTCTATGTTCAACAACAGAGAGGACGTGGTAATGCTGGTAAGTGAGGAGGAGATACTGAGCCTGGTAGGGTTTATTGCTCCGGTTGAGGTTGTTTACGTGTTGGGGAATATTTTGATATGTGGTTGTCAGGATAAAAGTGTTGTTTTGTGGCGACATGAGCATCACTACAAATTGCGAGAAAATTTGTATGAGGATGAGGACGAGAAAACTAAGAGAATTAAGGTTGATGATAGCAAGGGGAAGGATAGCAGCAAGATGTGTTTGGTGGATAAGCAGGTTTTAAATGCGGATGTTGAGACAAACACGAGAGACGAAAAGAATGGCAGCGTTCAGCAAGATAAAGCTGCGATTACTTTGTCAAACACGGAAGGTAAGAACAAGGACAGCACTCAACAAGATAAGGCCAAAACTAATTTAGAAAGCGAAAAGGAAGGTGATGTTCAGCAAGGTATGTCAGCAATTACTTTAACCAACGAAGAGGGTGAACAGAATGGCAATGTCAAAAAAGATACGGTTGAACAAGAAATGGCAGATGGAAATGTGAAGAACAGTGTAGAGATTGGAAATAATAACGATAAGAATTGCAAAGGGAAGGATATAAAGATGAGCAAGCAGACCGCAAATGCCTCAGCACCGAACAAAAGTTCAAAGGAAGGGTCTCCAAAGAACACGGTAACAGTGAACAAAATGAAGCAGGGCACATATACACGACCGTTGTGTCTCATCAAAAACTTAACTGCCTCACCAATTCTTGACATAACCACGTACAAGCGAAACGTTTTGTTCTGCAGTTACAGCGGTGAAGTGATGATGGTGACCTTCGATACAGAACAAATAGAAGAGGTGAAGGAAGAAGAGAGGACCGATGTAAATATAGGCAAGGAGCTGCTATCAATTACTGATCAGAGGATGGGTGCAATAATGAAGAGTTGTTCGAAAGACAGTGCAGATGAAAGCAGCGGTGTTAAGTGTGATAGCGAATATTTTACAATCAGGAGCGATGTAGAAAGGAAGAGAGGAAGACCGAAGATGTGTCGGAATATGGAAATGGAGAAGATCGTGTTGGATGAGATGATGATTGGTAAAAGAAAGGTGCTGAGTCAGGATGTTTGTGCCGATTCAAAGACCGGTGTTTCGGATCCGGCCAATAAAAAAACTATGACCGAGAAATCGGCGAATAAAGATGATGGGATATCCGGATCTAAAGGTAGTGTGGTGGAGAATAACAGCACGGTAAAAAGCAATCAGCCATCAATTGGTGCACAACAGGACAAAGCAAAACGTAGAATAACACCTGTTCTGATACCGCAGCTCACAAATTACGAAAATAAGATCGTGAGCGTAAAGAATAGCATTTATGTGCTGTTCACAGGAAATGAGGATCGCAGGGTGGAGAGAGAATGCATCAAACCGGTTTTAATGAGGATGAAGGAAATAACGGTCAGGATTAGCTGTGGTGGCAGTGTAGAACAAATCAGAGGGCAGAAAGTGTGCGGTGATATTACCATGCGTAACCAGAAAGAACGAAATGTAGGAAACACAGACCAAAACATTCCAACAGATGATGGTGATCGAGTCACTCTTGTGAGCGGTAACACCGGGGTGAGAAAGGAAAGGAGCATCTCCTTTAGTTTGTACACCATAGATGTTTCCATCAATGATGTGCTCAGGTACACCCTCAGGTACAAGAATGTACGCCTGCTTGCATTCTCTAACAAGTACATCGCAGTTTATACAAATGTTCTGATAGTGAAGAGCGTAATCTCAGGGCAATTGCTTTTGCCATTTATCAAGCAGAATGTGCTATACGTGGACATAAGGGGTGATAATCTGCTGCTGTTCATGGGTGATACGTTTAAGATAATAAACCTGAGAAAGAGAAAGTTGCTGGTAAGTGGTAGTGTACCGTTTGATACATACAGTCTTTGTTTTGCTAAGGAGTACTTCATAGTAGGAAGCGATCTACAAGGCAACAAGTATTTCTTTATGAAGGAGATCGGTGAGTGGTGTAGGGTTAATCATGAAGAGAGCGATGGGTTTAGAATTGAAAGAGAGAAGGGCACTGAACGTAATGGATTGTTGAATGAGGGTGGGGATGGTGTACTGTGTGATAAGATGGGTGCTGATGGTGCAGGAAGCGGTGGAGGTGATGGTGTAGTTCATGATATTACGAGTGATAAAAGCACTATTCCTGGTACTGCACCTATCAGCAGTACCACTACTGCTAAAGACACAGGCAGTGCTCTGTTTGATAATATGACAATTTCACAACTGTTTGATAATGACGAACTTTCATCCCTGGAACATATCGAGTATAGCATACTTAAGAAGCAATCACCGACCAAAGTGTTGGCCCGTTTGCGATTGTTTGTAAGCAAGTTGAAGAGCATGACAGAGATGATAGAAATACGGCTAGAGAATATTTTTATTAATCTTG
The DNA here is from genome assembly GCF_000192795.1 of Vavraia culicis subsp. floridensis. Taxonomy (NCBI): domain Eukaryota; kingdom Fungi; phylum Microsporidia; family Pleistophoridae; genus Vavraia; species Vavraia culicis. The sequence goes on along the minus strand of NW_007360621.1, from coordinate 74,228 downwards.
TTATGAATGAACTTAGATTGGATGTTATTGGCATATTAGAAGAGATGAAATGTACGTTTCCCGTTTTTGTTTACGAAGTGCTTGGGAAGATAACGTGTATGGATAGGGAGTAGAGGTTTTATATGGAGTGACGCGTACCATATCGTTGTATTAAGGGCATGGTCGTGTTTGATTTACTTCTTCTTGGTCCGTTACTGATCGGTTTAATCCTTAACAATGGTGAATCATCTTCACCGTGTTTATATGTCCATTTCGTGGATATGTTTTTGAGGTCTGAGCAGCGTGCTACCGTTTAATATTCCTACTCCAAACGCTAATTTCCTTATCAAAGTGTTAATTATGCTCTTTTTGTCCAGCATTTACACGGAAAGAACGTAGAATTTTAACATTGATGAGCGCATCGTACCGTAATTATACCTAACGTATAATTTTAGTGTGTTAGGGTGTTCATCTGCAGGGTGTAAAGAATATTTTTGCATTCGCTTGAACGCGTCCATAAGGGTAATAGCAGCTGCGTTATTCTCGTTTGTAAGATAGAACGTAATATTTATAAAAATAATAAAATATTTCTGGCATTATCAAGGATGTTGCGCACGGTTTTAATTTAAAGTATTGCGTATGCGCATTGTATTGGGCATGCAAGGATTAATCGGTGCAAATAAACGTGCTACAAATAACGAGTGAGTGAATTAAGGCGAAGAAAAGCGTGTGAATGGTACATTGCACATTTTATACCAAGATAGCATTTAATGCAAAGAGGTACGTTCATTACCGGTAGCACGGCTGACAAATTAACTTTATATATCCAAACGTATGTTACCTGCCATTTACATCCCCAACATTAATTTTTTAGGCAATAAACATCACCAACCATACGTGAGTATAGTCGTGATGGCATGCCTGTTCGATAGAATAGGCGATCTACTATGCATGTGTATGGTACATAGCGGATAGAATACGGTGCTTGTTATTTAGTGCGGAATAAAAGGATGTTTAGATGTGTTTGGTACAGGTATTGTATTTATGGATGCATACAGAAAGTAAAGCAGTACTTACTTGTACAAGAGGGAGTTGCTGAACGGGCTCAAACTACGTGATATGTGCTCTCAATTTAAAGTGATGGTTTGACCAACCAACGTTTGGTTACCGCTCCATATCGATCTGAAGGGATTATCAGAACAAATTCACCGTTCAATCCACTCAGAGGTAAAGTAAGAAAGGGGCTGTGTTGGGCGGTAAATACGTATTTGGGAGGATGAGCCGGGCTAGGCAACGATCTACAGAACGGGCATAACCTATCATTGGTTAAAACGGTTTACTCACCACGATTACTACGTGCTTAGTCTTACGCTTGCACTGCAGTGCTGTAACTTGTGCATTTCTGTGGGACACTTCATTACTGTGCACCGTGGTAGCTGCTCAGTTCACCTCCGTGCTTTTCCTCTCCTAGTCTTCGTATCATAAACAGCCGCGCTGTTAACATACCAAATAAATAAACTTACCTCTCAAATAAATGTTCTTCATTCCAGCAAACGATGAAAATAGCAAAACACATCACATAGAAGGCTCATAGCCCAAATAAACTGCCAGTAATAGAATTATTTTCTCTTCATGTCAGCACCGCACCCACCATTACCCAACAATAATCACAAATTCACCTTTTCCACCAATAAAAAATGTAGCACCCATGTCATGCATCGTACTCATACTCGCGCTCGTACACGCGGCCCAACAAAAACGTTTTGATAAGCTTGTTAGAAGCATACACATGGCCACATATGATCGTTACTACAACGATCATATGGAATGGGAGGTTAGAAACTGCAATGACACCAATCGATCGACGCGTGGTTATTTTAGAGATTTGCTACCTGACATATGCCCGATGTACCGATCAACTAGGAAAGAGTGTTTGAAAGAGCGGAGAGCCGGTAGTGGAACGGAGTGTGTGATTCTTTCGACCGGAACGGGCGGTACGGGTATGAGTGGCAACACAAATGGTAATGAGGATGTAAATAATAGAAGCGAGCACCTGAGTTGTGAAGAGAATGGAACGGAAATTTGTGCACAAGCGGTTGAAAATAGGCTGGGCGTGTAATTCTGATGAGATGAAAGACGAGTGGGTGCTAAGCGATTTCTTGGACAAGCCGTAGTGGGAAAAGTGGTGATAATTACAAGCATAAGAATTTAAAGCAAGTTTAATTGGCGCAGTACCAACTTAGCTCTGGGCTATCATTGGTGATGAGGATAATTGCTAAATTAATTCTGAGCTGCAATACGTTCACAGCCCATTGTTAGGCTATGTCTGTGCACAGCCCCATGCCATCATGAGAAACGTAATGTAGCGGATCGCTATTGCCTCACATAAAGTCGTGATACGATGATTTGCCACTCAAATTTCTTCGTTAAAAATAATTTTTTACCATCTCATCTATTCAATACACTGCTCTGAACCGTTTGGCCGAACATACATGCCTTTGATCCATGGATTTACTTCCTAGGTGTGCCTTTCAAACCGTGACGCTCCATGCACAAGAAAAGCGTTCATGTCATAGATGAAATGGTGACAGCCACCGGTACACCTCGCTGATCCTATACAGAAACTGCTGTGTTATCCTGCGACAGCGAACATAATAGCAGCTGCTATCAAGTTATTGAATCGTTCTGCTACAGCTGTGCTCAAAGCCGTATTTTCTTCACTAAAAGTCGCTTATTTTTCATCCTTCCACCAAGCATGTTTCGTACGATCTACCCAGCCTAACTTCTTCACTAAAATCGCTTATTTAACTCCTCACCTATAAAATCCTTTCATACAAATCGTTGCAGGAGCGGGTACTTGAGTGGTGTACCACGGATAGGAGCTTGTAAAGGACCAGCACATGCAAAAGCGCTCATCTGCACGATCAAGCTACGATTGATAGCGTGCTATGAGTGGTGTAGGTAACGTAGGCTAAATTTATCAGAAATGCGCTCAGAAAGAATGCTAAAAACACCAAACTCAAGTGTTTGCGCTCCGTGCAGATAAAACCACTAACAGCTTTATTTACTTCTTCCTAAACGATTTAACCTTCTCCATGAAGGCATCACGGTAGCACGTCCACACAAAGCTTAGCGCCCCGCCGAGCACAAATGTTACGATCGTGAGCAAATTATTGCCATATTTCAACGTAGTGCCATCAAAATGCGAGTTCTCCATGTAATCGATTGGAAACAGATTGTCAATTATCACGTCCAACATAAAACCGGTCAAAATAGCCTTGCACACCGCATGGTGCATCTCCCTTTTCACCTTCTTAAACACCACAAATCCAAGAAATGCAACGACTATGAGCGGTAAAAACAGAAGTATCCTGGGCATATTGAGCAGTAAAACAATCATGTACGAAACGATGTATGCCGATCCGATCGCAGTGAACAGATTGTAAAGCTTTTCATTCTTGGAGAACACCATCACGGCTATCATGAGCAGAAAGCTGATGGCTGCCCGTATTAAGAAGAATTGCAGAGGAATGTACGTCAGGATGTGCAGTACCATGTAGTAAATGGTGGTACCGGCCAGCAGAAGCTCTTGGAAGCCGCCAAACATTTTGACAGGAATGTACAGCGCTATGAGGAGCACGAACTCGAAAAATACGAAGCCTATGAGTATTAAGAGGTTGTTAAAGTTTACGTCGCTGAGGTAGCATGGAACAAGGAACACCGGCTCTACGTCTGCCATGTTGCGATGGTACGAATGCAATAAATAGGAACAAAAGGGGAAAGACGCCTAATGAAATGGGGCGTGTAAAAGGAGCGGTGTTGGAGCGCAATAATTGGGATAGAAGCACGTTTAGTGATCGGAGAGGAGCGACTGATCGTTCTATTATAAAAGCACTTTTCTTCAGAGAATGGTATTCTGGAGCGGTAACGTACTGATCCGGTGCTTGCTACCCTATCAGGTTAAAAGAAATGAAAATTTAATTAAGAATTGCTTGGTGGACCGCAACACACGAAGGGCAGTAATTCGTACCAGGAAATGAAAGTTTAACCAAGAATTGTTTGACAAGGCGATGAAAACGTACAGCACTGATTATGGGCGTGAAATACAAAACAAACATTAGAATAACATTTTGTACAACGTGCCGTACACAATCCTACACCACCACGTATGATACGCAGCTCAATTAAATTTCTTGCTACCTCAGTTGCACCACACCATCCATCACAGTGTACTACGCATTGATTAAGTACCCGCCATACAAAAGGTGTCATGGACAGCATTGCACTCGTGAAGTTTAAAAAGATGAGAGAGGGAATGAGCGAGCGGTGTACCTCGTGTATTGAAATATGCCAAAGATGAAGTTTAAAAAGATGAAAGAGGGAATGAGCGAGCGGTGTACCTCGTGTATTGAAATATGCCAAAGATGAAGTTTAAAAAGATGAGAGAGGGAATGTGCAAGCGGTGTACCTCGTGTATTGAAATATGCCAAACAAAGGAAAACACGCAGAATGATTGCCATCCACTGCATCACCAGAAGATAAACCACTCGCCTATTCAATACGTGGTGCACGTCTTTCATGTCATCCATGTCCCTACCAATCATTCTCGTCCTACCTCATGAGAATGCCAAAACAGATCGTTTTATCCTCAGCCAATTACGTGCCGCACGAGCAAAAAATTCCTTTTTTACCAATCGGGAAGAGTTTCAATCGATAAACCATGTTCGTTTCAGCAAAGAGTACGATTGGTCATACGTGGATATGAACGAATGAAGGTGTGTATTTGGTGAGAAGGCTCCCCCCGTGTGAAGGGGTACTAAACGTGTTTAAGATCAAAATGCAAGGAACGAACGTAATTTAAGCGAGATATTGTTCAGGAGCTGCTCAGCTGCACGTGAACAACGGGTCTATTCTATCATCAAATCGACTGCGCTGTTCCCGTTTAAAAACAGAACGCTTTCAATTTCGTAGGATTTCCTCAAACTTTCATTTTGCTTTCAAACCTTCATTTTGCTTTCAAACCTTCATTTTGCTTTCAAATCTTCATTTTGCTTTCAAACCTTCATTTTGCTTTCAAACCTTCATTTTGCTTTCAAACATTCATTTTGCTTTCAAACCTTCATTTTGCTTTCAAACATTCATTTTGCTTTCAAATCTTCATTTTGCTTTCAAACCTTCATTTTGCTTTCAAACTTTCATTTTGCTTTCAAACATTCATTTTGCTTTCAAACATTCATTTTGCTTTATTCCACCACGTACCGCATATTTCATTGCTGCTACAACTCTTCAAACGGTAATGTTATAGAACAATAATTTTCCTTTAAAAGTAATCATTTTCTAAGAATTCCGCGTTTGCCGTTCATTTCCCTTAAAAATGGTAAATCTTGAAATTGACACCTCACACCAAGATAAAATACAACTGCTACAGCGATCTGCTCATCAACTATAAGTAGATCGTACGCTGCGCATTTCATGGCCAGCTTTCCGTAGGTATGGTTTGAAGGCTTTATCCCTGTAATTTACGTTACGCACGCCGAACGAGACGTAGTGCTGCACAGCAAATGGCCATTTGGTGAACGTTACCAAGAGTGCTTTGTGTAAGTGTTTGCCCAGCCGTGTATTGAATTGGTTCATGGTTCTGGCACTGCTCAATGCGTCTCATATGAAGTATTCTCTCTAAAAGCAGTAAAAATAAATTTAAAATTAACTAAATATTGCGGTTCTACCTGCCCAACAATGAATTACAGCCCGCATTCTCTTACAGGACCACGAATGACGCCATGTCCTGCGTAATATCTCCATATCACGTCACTTCCTTGCGCACTGTCAAACTCATTGCAGCGCCCAATAATTTATCATCACGCACCTCCTTTTCTCGTTTATAAGACACTCAGCCACGCTCAGAATGCCAAAAAAGCAGTATCCCGGTGACTGGGGCAAGCTTTCTGTTCCTGTCCCACCATTCGTGTTCGATGTTTCGTACGAAGAGCTGTTCTCACTCATCATGTTCGTGCTGTTCCAGCTGCTCATGCTCACCTGCATCACTGCACCGTATGATAACTTAATATGCCTGCAAAACCACCTGTGCGCAGGTTTAGGCGCGTACTACATGGCAGAGCACCTCATCGCCATCGCAATTTACGATCTGGCAACGCCACTCGCAATCATGTCAGTGGTGCTCATCCCCGTGCTTTCGTTCTACAAACCGCTCATAGGTAACATTGCACTGCTTGTCAGCAGTGCGTACGTTCTCAGCTACGTTTTTACAATCATGGTCAGCTTTGAGATGATGCATGCGTTCCTCGTTGTGTACGCTTGCGCTCTTCTGCCCGTTGGTCTGCTGCTGCTGCGGATGAAGCATTTTCTTGCGCAGACCAAGGCTATTATATGCGCGTTCTGCTCGTTGGTGATTATCAACTGCGTCTCGCCGGTTGATTTCCTTCTGTACGCACACGGTGTTGTGTATGATGTGGGGACTGGCAGCAAGATTGTGATCTGCGTGCTCTTCTGTTCATTTTGGTGCGCTTTTTCTGTGTACTTCACGTTTACCAAAGAGGTGGTCGACAGAATCGCGGAGTGGCGCGGCAACAAAGGATGAGAGCCGGTTCATGCCGCTCATCGCTGATTGCGTTACGTTCATCATTTCGTGTTGTGCACTTCGCACTTCTGCGGGCTGTTCACAGGGCACAACACGAAATGATGAACGTAACGCAATCAGCGATGTACCACCGGTCCTACACCGTAACGTAATTCGTACGCAAAATGTTTCACCGGCATTGATTAAAACGTGGAGATACGCCCTGCTCTACGCGCGAGCACAGCGATGAGATTCGCAGAACGTGCGTGGTAAAATGAGGACCGCCATGATCGCAGTGGTGCCTGCAATGAGGGCGTGTTAGGCAGGTGAAAGCGTTCAATCGCAGGGAGATAAACGGCAGCAGTTCGTATGCGGTGCTCTAACCCGTATTTACGTACCATGCTGTGTTAAACAAAGGAAATGGCGAGGTTGAAGTGCTGAGAGAGGATGTGAGCGGTACATTTCCGGTGTATCACACCGTGGTAGCACGTTTGGTATGAAAAGATGAATAAACGTACTTTTAGCCAAAGAATAGCACATTTTGATCAACCAGCCATGGATCACCAGCTCGTTCACAATAAAGCACTGCCACCAACCACCGGCCAATAAAACCGTTCATATCAAACACAAAACCATTTTTATTTAACATTTGATGCGCTCAGCATCCTCTTCTCCCTCATCCCCTGCACAACACAACACAAAACCATTCCCACAAAACTGAAGCGAAGCGCAAAAAAATTGCCGTACCGTGAAACGTTGTTCGCAACGTTTCTTTTGGAGAGTATGCCGAAGAATGCACCCGTTAAATACCCTGACACGTACGATATGCCTGCTGCTCTGTACAAGAGCGTGGTGAACGGAAGAGAAAATGAAAACATTTTGATGGGGGTGGTACTTTTAGCGGTGTGCTTGTTCTTGGACATGTGGCCGAGGAGAGGAGTTGCTGTGGTTCTGCGTACTTGTGCTGCTAATTCTGTTTGCTAGAACTGTAAATGAAACGTGTTTTTGTGGAAATTGTGAGAGGTGTTGCATGGAATGAATTGTACGGCAGAGCGGGGTATGTAAATACCTGCAGAGCGTAGCTATGACAGAAATTGTGTAGCAGCAGTACAAAATGCACATCAATTTGATAAAAATTTGGGAAAGTAAGCGAGTCTTACAAAGAGAACACGTACACGGTGCGCATGATGACCAAAATTACAAAACATTCATCTTGACGGTTCACTGTTCATTTTTGCTGATGTAAGCTGCTCTCGTGCAATGATCAAAGCACTTCCTGCAATAACCGTTTTATTTAAATTTGTAATTCTTATTTAAGATTCATTTATGCATAAAACTATAAATAGAAACAAGGTGCATGAAAATTGTCCTCATTTACTCCCTCATCACCGCTCAGCAGCCCTTACTCACAGCTTAAAAGTCCCATGCTCCTAAAATATCCCACGAAGAACTCTCTTTCCTTGCCCTTCATCTCGCCAAGACATCTCTCAACGTTTACATTACCGCTCCTCTTCAAATATGCCATCCAAACCTTCTTCGTTCGCTTGATCTTTTCGAACCACCTATCATAGCCTTCTAGCACAGCAATACCTACGTGGTAGTACTTAGGATACTCAAGAAAGGCCGAGTTATCCCTTTTTATGTACTCGATGTAACTGCGCCTTGTCTTGAGCATAAGAAATATTTGCTTGTACACTTCGATGTTCTTCTGTCCGGTGAAAATATCCTTGAGTTCGAGAAGGTTCCTTTTGTATTTATTCAGCTTCTTTCGAAATGCAGGCAGATCCATTTCTCTTAGATTTTGCACTGTCATATCGGGCAGGGATGTGTCCGGTAATTTATCGTTCTCAGAACTAGCAGGTACTTGGCAGGGCAGCGATCCGTGGGCAACATCAGGGACATGAGCTGTTTCGTTGGCACATTCATCATTCCATCCCACACTCAGATCTACGCTATCGTCCTCCTTGAACAGGTACCTTCCATCATCAAAACGGCACACCCTCAGTCGCAGCTTATCGTTTAACCGATACTTCCTATTACTTAAGAACACACCGCTCACACCTTCCCTATGTACCACGTATTTGTACCGGTAGAGAGCGTTTGCACTGCTATGAACAGCCGTGCTACTCCTATTTTTATGGTTTTCAGCATTTTCCACATCAATGCTGCACTCCTTCATAACCTCATACTCATGCCCATCATCAATTATCTTTCCCACCTGCACGTATCCCCTCATCCATCCGTCAACCACAAACCGCACGCTCTCAATCCTCCCAAAGTTAATCCTCTTGATAATCACCTTTACGCCATCAACCACATACTCAGGCTCAGAATCATTAGCCCTGGCAAGAAATTTATCACGCTCCATCTCCTCACCTGTATAAACATACCCAATCTCGTCTTTCATAGGCACGTACGGCACAGCCTCACAACCATTCACCACTCTATAAACTGACACATCCTTACCGATCAGTTTCTTCTTGCATCGGTAATTTTCCTTGAAATACACGTAGTTGAAGTCTTCGTATATTTTGTGGCCGGTGAAAACGATGCTGTTCTTGGTTTTTATGTATGCGGGTGATAGCTGGTAATTCAGCACGCTGAAGAGTGTTGATGTGTGTGATGTTGGAAGGGTGTGAAACGGATTGTAGAACTTGTTGTTTGATGTCTTGCCGTAGAGTATCAGCGGGCTTTTTGGTTTTGTCTTTAGTTTTTTCATGGGTATGAAAATTACGTGGCTTATAGTGCAATACCGGTAGGAATGATCGGGCTGAGCACAGGGATTAGGAGTGGCACCGTGTTGAGTATTTGAGCAGTGTGAGCAAAATGATGTAATAGAAACACACATTGCGCAATATGCTATCAGATCGCTTACTGTTCAATCTAAAGGCAATAACAAATTGCCCAGCAGTAGAAGAAACTACAATAAGAACAGAATAGCTCTTTATTAGCTACCATGCCATAAAAAGAGTGTTTAATGGCAGGGCACCAAACCAAAGACACGAACTAACCGTACGTTCTACCCCTCGTACTCCTCAATTGCACGTATCAACCGACCAACCTTTTCCTTAATCACCCGCAGCGCCATAACCAGCACATCAGCAGGTTTGCCCACCTCATCAAGCACCTCAAACTCGATCTTCTCACCGTTAATCTTCACCACCGTTACCACACAAAACTTGGCGTGCTCCTTTGCAACGCCCGTCCGTGCCAACGCAGTCATCTTTACGCTCTGTTTCTCCCCCATCTTGCAGATCAACCCTTTCAACCGCGTGGTATCCACCGCATCGGAGAACAGATGCGATGCATTGACAGTCATGCCCTCGTTCGATACAGCGTTCAAAGAGAAGGTAACGCTGCATTCAGGACATGACACGTTGCATGTGCATTCTTCCTTTCGTTTTAGCGGTGTTATGGGAAGTGGAATGAGAGAAAGGCGGTGCACGAGCATTTCGTTTGGAATGCACGTTGTGTTCTTGTGTACTGTTACCAGATCTATTGCTATGGTGGGCACTTCGCTGAGAAGAGTGCGACGTATTGCGTTGAGAAATGAATTTGTGGATGGCGTGATTGTGAAATTAATGGTGGTGGGCGTTGTTTCGAGTATTACCATTTTTTTCATGGGGTGAACACGGTGTACCGTATTAATAAGGGGATTAATGGGGCGTACCATGTTAACGGGGACACCGTGTTGGTGAGGATCAGTGGAGTGTACCGCGTTGCAATACGTGTACCGTTTTAACAGATATAATACTGCCGCACAGCAATTTCAAATGAAGAGGTACCTCCTCGAAATCATGCCCTGTCTAAGTCTAACTGCACCGAACCGTTTTCTTCACAACGAACAGAACAATTCCCTGGTACCGATGTTCACCGTAAAAATTGCTTAAGCAATGAACAATCGGTAGGAGCATGCTGCTATGCATGTGAGAAGCACATGCATACGAATTAAATGGGTAGGTGCACCAAAAACATGAAAATACGTACAGTACCACGCCGTGATGCACTTCCCAAAAAGAGGTGTTTTTCGTTTTAAGTACGTTCAATTACTGCGGTGATACGGGAAATGAAGGTGTTTGCCCTGTAAAACGAATGAAATGTTGCTGAGTTTGTGCGTATTATATGACCATGAGATGCAGTACGCGAAGCGTAGCACTTTATAAGCATTTAAGACGTGCAAACAGAATTAGAATGTGTACTAAGAATGGATATGCACCAAATTAGGATATGATACTTCAAATCTGTTCTAAATGGCAATTCGTACCAAACTTTGATAAATCGTTCATCTTTAAACACACAAACAAACGCGGTACTACCAACCAAATACACAAAAAGAACAGCACCCGCAACGAATTCTTGCACGGAGCATTCAACCAGCAATGTAACGCTTTAACTACACTACCGCAATACTTCATTGCAATGCCCCATCACACGCCTAGTACTTCTTCCATCATACACTACCGCAATATTTCATTGCAATGCCCCATCACACGCTTAGCACCATCCAGCTCAACGCGTTTTATGCTCTTTCTCCGCACGACAACTTTCTTACCATCCAAAAAGACGTAGATTTCCTTCAAATTACCATTCCGTACTTCGAGCACATCGTTACGTATGGTGTATGTTACTGCACGTGGGAATAGCACGTACAGCTGCACAGCAATGCTGAAGAGGATTAAAAAGAAGAACGGAGCAAACTTGGAGTATCTCTTCATGGGGGTGTGCACCGCTACGCATTTTACATAGCAGTACGTGATGCGATAATACATATCACAATCGTGTACCGTAACGTATTGCAGCGTAGCACAGAGTGGCTGAAATGAATGTTTAACTGATTGAGTGCGTGATAAAATTTGGTTTGTTTATAATTTATGATGTGAGATGGATGAGTGCGTGGCATGAATTGGATGATTGAACAGGACATAGGTGTTATGAGCGTATTAGTACTGTGGTATTAATACGTAATAGATCTAGCGACCGTAAAACCATCCTCCTCAGCAGACTGTCAAAGCAATGCTTCCTTCTGTGAATGGTAAAAGCGGATAAAAAGGAAAAATCAAAATTAAGAGCATGAAAAGGGATGTGTGTTAATACCAAGGAACGGGCACGACCAACACTCGTACAAAACATGATTAGGACCAAAGAACGAAATAGAACAGTGCACGAAACATCAGGACATTACAATTCTCATCAGAAGGTGCAATGCGTGGTACATCCCCGTGCTACATCTCATACTCATATTTTTACTTACCTATAAGTAATAAAGAACATCCTTGAGCTTCTCTTCGGTCTCAATCAGCCTATCACCGTCAACGTAGCACTTAGCACGTGCTGCCGCCAAGTGCGCGTAATATACCGGTGGCACTACACTCACACTCTTGGTGGCTCTCGTGAACACGTGGCACATGTTGTAAATGTACAGGGGAAAGTTTGGAATGTTGTTCTCATCAACCAACACGTGATACTTGATGGGACAGGGCGTGCCCTGCAGAGCATAGTGCGATATCATATAGAAATCGTTGTAAACCGTTCCAACGCTATCAACAAGCGTACCCGGCATGGGGTTGCACGTAGGACCGCGCCGCCTGTCCTTTACAATCTCATCTTTTCCGTCTCCCTTGAATCTTACCGAATGCCTCTTCTGAACAACCACGAACGTAAGCTTGGGGCGGTACCCCTCATGGAGAGCTGCACACGCCTCCCTTATGGCCTCAATTTCTCTGAAATAAACATTCTGCATGAGAGAATCACCAATGCCATCCCTGAAAAAGATTATCTTGCGCGGTATCTTCGTGGTGCATGCACGGAAACGTATGAGGTGATTCTTCGTTATGTTCGTGAGGTCCTCAATGATGTCCTGCCGCTTGGGCTGCATCCTCAGCGAGGTGTGGTATCTGCTGAAGTTCTTGTCAAGAGAACTTACGACTGCTGCAATGCTGTTGCTGCTCAGGTCACCGAATCCCGGATGCGTAACATCTGCCCCAAACACAATGAGCTCATCCTGCGCAATATCAACGGTAAAGTTCACACCGCCCAGCTTGGTGTTGATCTTCAAGGCGATGTTGCCGCAGAACGACCCGTCCTTGAGCTTTTCTACATTCTGCTTCCTGACGCACTGTGTGACCACACAGCAGTTGATATCTGCAATCCGCTTCACCTCCTGATATACAAACGACGACTTGTCCTGCAGGATTATCATGGCCAGCTCATGTCCCTTGATGTGCTCTTCGATGTTATCGAGTGTGACCTTGCGTACCCCAAGAGGGTTCGCCATTATAACACCCATGTCATTGCATATCTTCACCAGGTTCGGAATATACCTGTTGATGTATGATACACTTTCATCTGCAAGCACGAGCACCACCCATCTCAGCACCGCTACACCGCGCACCACCTTCTGATTCTTTAGGTTCCACGATCCTCTACTTGGCTGGACACTTCCTGTAGCGAAGAGCACGTCGGGCGGGCTCAATCTCTTCCCAAGACAATCGTAGAAACGGTCACTGATCTGAACATTGATATTCGTGAGCACCTCGTTAGAGGTGATCTGCATCGATCTCATGCGGCTCTCCAAGCACTGAAACCGATCCACAGCAGGTCGTGCTGCCATTCTGATCACTTCTGCCGTTTGAAAATCGGTGAGCTTCTTGACGTATTTCTGCCCCTCAATGATTTTCACAACCTCGATGGGAAAGAAAATGTTGCCATCTTTCTTCTTAACAACCACACACGGCAGGTAGGGGTGCTGAAGCGGCCTGTACTGCTTGGAAAAGTACTCCGCTACGCTCATATTTTCCTCTCCAAAGAATGTGTCACACGCACCCTTGTCAGTCACATCAATGCATTTAAACTTCGGGTTATTCTTTCGGTGCACCGTTGTGAGCCGGACATTCTTCAAAAACTTGGAGAGCGCCCTGAACTTGTTCGAATCGACGCGCCGAAGATCAACATGGTCATCTCTGCGGCGCTGGCACATCTTGAAGAGCACGTCGGTCAACATTATCGGTTCGTAGAACGGTGTGAACGCAACATCAACGTTGAGAAAGAATTTGTCGTTCAGATGCTTTACACGTTGTGTAAGACCGTGCCACAGCTCAATGCCACCCGAAATGTGTGTCTTCTCAGCACTCGACACACTCTTCCTACCATCTGCAAAGAACATCTTGGCCTGGTACGATCTGAGCATGATCTCAAGGCACTGCATGCCCATAGGATCGTTAAGCGAGTGCGTATTCTTGTATTCGAACTTGATCGTTACCTCGCTGCTTCCAACCTTCTCTACATCAACTATATCCTGTGCCAGTTGCTTGTTGGCCACAAGGATGGTATTACCATCGTATCCCACGCTGATGCCCTGAAACTCTTCGGCATGCCTCTGCACAATTGCACCGACCACCAGGTGATTGAGTCGCCGCGCTATTGCTGGCTCGATTAGCACAGCGTAATGACAGAATGTCAGATCCGGTACTTTTATCTCCAGAAGATTTGTTGTCAGTGGCACGTTGCCTGGCGGCACGTTCTTTGGCCGTAGCATTAATTGCATGTTGGTTGCCATACCACCCCTCGTTGGTTTTATTTTTTTTATTGAGTTGGTGCTGATTGAAGGGGCAGAATCAGGTATAAGGAACAAGTCCCTGGTGATTTGACATTTTTGTGAAATAGTAGGGATCGAAAGAAACGAACGAGGTTCTGGTGGATTAAAGAGATGTAATTGTTTGGATGAAGCGTGAGATGATAAGTGAAGCACATTGTTAATGGGCAAATGAATGAAATGTACGTTTAGGGATGAAAAACAAATAGAATGAAACGTACTCTTGGCAGGAAAAATTGAATGCTGTAAAATTAGAATACCACTCGTCTTTTTCCTGACGGTCTGTTGTGATAATGAATGAACATTCCTTTCTGAACTCCTTCGTGGCAAGAACAATCCGATCGGTGCACAGTAAGGAATTGTTGAAGTACGATCATGTACACGTACCGTTTTGTATTTTTGTTCGTTGCGCCAACAAATTTTTAACAAAACGAAATAAATGGGGAAGAGAGTCGGGCCTATCATACTGTTCCGTGGGATACACCGTAAGAACAGCACGTGTGCTGAAGTAATGTTAAATTGATTGGAAAAGGGTAATAGCATGAACATGGTCGCAGCATTTCTAACAAATTGAGGTACAGGCCGTAAACCTGCACATGCATGTTTGAGCTGCTAATTGCTGCTTACGTGTTAATATTGATGTTTTGTTCGTGTACCACGCATTATAAATAATCTCAAATTTATGATGATCACGTATCAGGACTGGTGCTCGCAGTGATATCGCCATTGCTTGTTGGCGAAATTTCTTATAAGGAGAGCAGCAAACAGAGGAAATCAGAAATTGCTGTTAGTTTTGACAAACCCGTTCGGCCAGATAGGAAGTACTGAAATGCACCATTGCATGGATTAGTGCGCACCGCGCAGCGCTTGTTTTTGGGCGGTGGGATGCGCAATGCCGTTTCGCATATTCTTCCTGTTATGAGTGATTGCCGTGTGACTGCTTGTTAATTAACAACACCTAAGAATTTTGGTTGTTATCATGACGAACATCGAACACTCGGAGAGATATCGATCATGGTTCGAGAACTTTCCTTTAACAGTCACACAAAATATTTTTTGGCTCCAAATGGAAAAAGAAATCATCTCTGCTATAGGGCCTGCTGAACCACACCCATGCCTGTCCAGTTCTTCCCTCGCTCTCTACCTAGAATAACATTTTACACTCCTTGCAGTACCTGCTTCATTTACAGTGCACTGGTGGTTTAAATACCAAAAGAATAATCGGTGTAGGTGGGTGAGCGGTAGGTAGGTTCATTCTAATTTGGTTTCAGCGGTAATTTCTTGCAAAGTTTCAGAGACAGATTTAACGAAGAATATCCTCAGAACATAGGTTGGTGTTAGAAACGTACTGCGATCACATTTATGGCACTGATACACGTTTATGTGTTTAAATAGCTGTGATTTAATTCTAAATAGATGAGCAAATAGTTTATTATACGGTGTACAGAAGAACAACATTTTATGAGCTCGTATGCACGCCGTGTCCATATCATCGCAACTTGTTCGTTTCGCTTGTTTTTGTGGTCAAAATCGTTTGTTTATCTCTTTACACATCTATGACACCGCTTTTGGCATGAAGTGCATCTCCGTGTACGCAAATCTTGGCGACGGGTGTTCAGGATAAAGATAGCTCTTTGCACAAAATAAGAACCGTGCTGGTTGTGAATGGCTGTTTGCATCTGCTCGTACCAATCAGATTGTGTTTGATGGCACGTGCTATACAATCGATTCGCTGGAATGTGTGATGAACGCAGACAGCAATTCACTCGCTAATTTGCTGGTGTGATGTAACTCGGTTACACAAATTTATGATTTGTGTGTTGGTTTGCCTGTCTGCTCTACGAACGAGAACACCACTTGCCTTATTACAGTCTACCTGTTGGTCTGTTCATCGGTAAAAGTAACTGAGCTTGTACGTGCTTGGTTGCAATCACACGAACAGTCTCTCGTCTAGACCGGCTCGTGTAGCACCATTCAGCCACCTACGCTCAGATCGATACGTATAAGCATCATTCTTGCGATATCTCATTCGAATCGGGCATCACTGCTCAATGAGCCGCTCAGCAATCTTCTGCCTCATCGGCCCAGCAGTGCTCATACGTGCAATCATTCGATTAGCGTTCATCCTTATCTTTCCACTCACACACCGCAGCCAGCCGTACCAATCCGATCACAGATATTTCAAAACATCAATCTCAAAACCAAAAAAGTTCTTATCACATATTTCTATCAGTGTAGCAGAATGCTGCATATATAAGGTCCGTTGGCACAAAGCATCCACTAATAGGGCACCATCGATGCGCAGATCGTTTCGGATTTCCTTTAAAATGAATGCTCTCGCACATCTCATGCTATTATATCTTACCTTCATACTTACCTCGGAATTTAAGCTTAAACACGTCACAAGCAATCTCTTTGTAGGACTAGATGGCGATTATCCGCGCTGGGTAACTCTGCAACGCTCAAATACTTTCGAGGAGAAACCGTCGAGAGTTGATGGCGAAAAGATAATAACCGTAAAGGAACTCAAGAACAAGGTGTGGGACATTGAGGGCAACCGTAAGTACCTCATATTCTATCCCGAGCATGGCGAGGTCAATCAAAGATTCAATATCGTGAAGTTGGCGCGCGGTAACGTGCGAATAAAGAGTGCGAACGGGCAGTGTATAGTTTACAATGAAGGTGAGAAGAAGTTTGAGCGAAATGACTGCGCTGATGAGTCGGTGACGCAGGTGTTTGTGCTTACGGATGCTAATGGCGTTGCAATCGGTGGCGCGTGGGGTGCTGGTGGCGAGGGAGGAGACCAATGGGGCAACGAATGGGGTAACGAGTGGGGAAGTGGATGGGGTGCTGGTAACGGGTTATTTGGAGAGTACAAGATGGACCAAAAAATGGCACTCGATGAGCTGGGAAGAAATGCGCGTTTCCTTGATTCTGGAATTATGTCTGGCGGAATGTACGGCAACGGAAAATTCGGTGACAAGGGCATGTACGGTGGAGGATATTCTGGCAGTTTTATGAACCAGAAATTGGACGGAATGTTTGACACCCTCCCGGCCATGGATAAGCAGAGACTATTAAGAATGTACTATCAGAATGCTGGAGGTGGATCACAATCAGGCCGGTATTCAACGTCTAGCAGAACGCCCAGTTCGTACAGCTTTTTCCGGTCATTTTAGAATAGGTTCAAAGTAAATAAAAGTTTTGACTGAAAAATAGTGGTTTAGGCGATTGAGCACGAGTGCCAAACTTTTTCCTATTTATTGCTGCTCACGACAACAACCGTACTTGATGTCAACACGGAAGGACAGTCAAAACATTGAGAAACGGGCCTTTCATATTAACATTTAACCGGTCTCTTCAATGCAACGAGAAAGGTCGCCTACCGTAAGTTAGCTTTGGTCAGCTTGTTCAGGCCTCGTACACCCTTCATTTCGTAGATGGTTCCATTTATTTGCGTGCACACGGATTGGCACGTGCACCTTTTTCAACCGGGTCATTTCTTTTTTCTTTAGGCACTTTGTTCTGATCATTTTACGGTCTTTCAAGCAGCACTTCTTTGTAAGATTTCATTACCAAAAGGCAGATCCTCCACGAGAGTTGTGTATGAAATAATCAAAGACACGTGCGATTGAAATTAATTTGCATGGTTCATCCTTAAAAATACAACACGGTACAATTGCATATTCAATACCAGATGCGTGATGTGGAACAATGCGTTTGTTTTTCTGTTGCAATATGGAAAAACAGCCCTCTACCAACAGTTGCATACATTTGAATTAATTTGGTTGAAGAACGAGAGCTGTTAATGTCTTGAGGGAGAAAAATAGAAAAAATGGCAGAAATTGATGGAAAAAAGTGGTATCAAAGACAACAAACGAGTTTATATATGTAATGAACCTTGATCTTGCTTTATTCTGGTGCTGCATTTGATATAAGTCCTACAGAATACTTTTACGGTCGAGATAACTACCACTCCGTACCAGGATCAATAAATCATCTTTCTACAGCACTATCGAATCATTCATATCACAAATACATTATTCTAATACTTACATCGTGCGAGTAACCTTTCTGCAGCAATATTAAATTATTTATTACTATCCGTGCTATTTCCATTTATAAAACCGAGCAAAGCGCAATTATATTTTGAATTATTATGCTGTGTTATTATTTCTGGTTGCTTCTACCTGTTTAAATCTTTTATTAGGGGCTAGTAAATTAATTTATATCATGGTGATTGCAATGGTGCACACCACGTACGTTCAATTATCGTGGAGGTAAAGGGAAAGAAAGAAACAACCTCTTATACACAGAATAATAAAAATATGCTTCTCAACATTTATAACGCATGGTGTTTTCTCTAAATGACACTTGTCGTAAAAACAGAATTTGTGCCTCATTTTTGGTTCTCTACATTGCCATGAAGCAATTAAAGTTGTTTTGCATCCTCAATCTCCTTTGAGGTAGTAAAAGACACTAAGCTGAGACTAAGCAATGTTTTATTCAGAAGATTTGAACAAATCACCATTGTATTGTAATGATGAGCACGAACTATTCACATCGGTACTTTGTTAATGGGCAATTGAACAGACGGATATGCATACACCTGTGTGCAGCTGCTTAATGGGAAATGTCTTGTTTTATTGGTGCTATTCCTTATCAATAAACATTTCAAAGAGCGTTGTGAACGGAAAGGACACAACCAAAGGACATTCATTCTTTCGAAAAAGAACGAAATTAAGTGATAGGGTGATGAAACAGAAACTGATCTGGTGGATCACCTTTACATTGGTATATTCAGCATGTCTATCACATATGATTGAGAGATATTATTGGGATGGCATGTGGTTAAAAATGGATACAATCCCAGAAAAGCTAGAGATTATAGGAGGAAGCAAATCCTAGATTAGCGATACTTCTTATAAATAGAAGTGCTTATAAATGGATAAATAACAAGAAGCTCGAATAAATTACAAAACTGCAATCGCAATGGATCATGCTAGTACAAGGGTATATCCCACCATACTGACCAAGAAGCAACCATTATGAGCTCATAACAATGTTTTAAAGATAAATATACGTTTTCCTAGTTGTAAAAATTGACAAACCAGATGTTTTGCGATATCTTAATTTTTCTGTGTCCTTTTCCAATCGTATTTATGGCCCAAAAGAATCATGTTTGGACATCTTATTCGCAAAATTATTCTTCTCTGTGTCAGGAACAATCATTGATTGGCCTATATAAAGGCATTCAGTACATATTAAAATATTTGACATATATACAAAAAAATCACAATCAACTTTGACAAGCATACCATTAGTAGCAAAGGAGCTTAGCAGATGTTGAAACAGAATGTATTATTTCAAGAAAATAGCTATATCGATGTTCATAGACATTATGCCTCGATTGCCTGCTTTTTGTAAATCTCTTATCAGCAAGAAACAGTTTTAAGGAAAACAAGTCAGAGCAAGGAGTAAAACTACCCAATAGACTTTTTTCATAATTTAAACCGCAAAAATAGTCGTATTCTTCCGGAAATCAACACATGTTTTTTTATTGATAGTTAGTTTACCTCAAATTGATTAAAATAACTTAAGAAGGCAGTTTTTTATCTTTGATTAATTGTAATATTTCCGTTTATAAAACGAAACTAAACTTAATTATCCATAAAATAATTTTTATTGCTTCCAACACGCGATGCTATGCTTTTCTTATTACTTTCATTTGTTTCATACATTTGATGGAGATTAAAGAATAAATTTTTGTTCGTTAATCATGTTCTTTGGCGTTATTTATAAGGAACATCTGAGCGTGCCGTAGAAAAAGTGAATTGTACAACAATTCGTAATCCTTTATATTGCACAAAAAAACAAAACTAAAATTTTTGATTTTTTATCAAACTGAGAAATCAACTTTTGAGTTGTCTTGTTATTTATACAAGTTCAATTACCAGAACAGAAGTATTGAGTTGAACTAGTATCAAGCCGGACAAAGAGTAGAAAAATAAAATGAATAATTGGATTGCATCTGCGATCAATATTTTGATAGAAAAGGTTAGAAAAAACATC
Source organism: Vavraia culicis subsp. floridensis (assembly GCF_000192795.1). Classification (NCBI taxonomy): domain Eukaryota; kingdom Fungi; phylum Microsporidia; family Pleistophoridae; genus Vavraia; species Vavraia culicis. Next base: position 54,009 of record NW_007360621.1, on the reverse strand, counting down.
TGATGGACCGTATACTCTTTTAATTCAATTACTTTACAAATCCGGACTTTAACATAACATAGCGGTCTTCTTTTCCCAAAGTGAGCTTTTCTCTTCCAAGCTATTTCAACTTGTCGCATCCGATACACAATTTACATCAATATCTATCTAATAACCGATACTTTGATATTTTTTTGTGTCAGATACTGTTATATTTCGATTTATAATATGTTAAGTGAGCTGGATGTAATAAATTTGAAAAAAATTAATACGAAAATGGAATCTTGTCAAAAAATGAGTAGTATCCAAAAACGGAAACTCAGAAAATATAAAAACAAAAAAATACGAAGATCTTATGATAATTTCACGATTTACTTACAGTTTATTATTTATTGTTACAACTTGTTTGATAGCAGCGACTGGTGGTAGTGATGATAGGGAAGCTAATTCTCCAACGAACAGAAGTGTCAATGATAATCCGCTTATCAACGGCCAGGAGTCTTTAGAGAATTTACTTGAATACCATAACATCGCTCCAGAGAAACGGGAAGCTATGATAACTATAATGTCGGATATTGCTGAAAGTGAAGGTGACACACTTGCTTCGGTTGAAAAATTGAAAAAAGAACCGAGTTTCAAAAGTTTAAGAGAACTTTGGGCTTCTTTAACATTGAATTTATTGACGAGTAACGGAGGTGGCGCTAGCACAAGTGCAAACGTGTCACATCCTCGCAATTCGTCCGGACAAAATGATGAAGATAGTGGAACATCACAACACAGTACGCAGAATACCCAAGATTTATCTACACAGTCAGAAAATGCAGGTACAACGAATGAACAGAATCAATTTGACGAGCGTACTCCATCCAATAAACCCGGAAGATATAATGTTCAGCAAAAAACCACAACGAAAATGATCGAGATAACAAAGTATACAAGAAAGACCACTACAAGAGCGCAACTGGGACCGAGAGAAGATGATCGTGTAGAGGTCAGAAGTGAGAATT